>NW_014012497.1:11598-17684 GCF_000611645.1 Monoraphidium neglectum
GGCTTTTACAGCGAGGCCCAGGGCGGCGAGCTTAGACTGGGCCTCCCGCCGATGGCTGCCCCCACACGCCCTGGACGCCACAACAGCTGCTAGGCTGGAGGGCGGTGCTTCCTTCACTGTCCCTTCAGCGTTGATCACGCTCTACCAAGGGACGAGCTGGCTGCCAGGCCCCGCACACCGCGGCCGTCGCTATGCAACCAGCGGCGCCCACCTCCTGAACCATTTTGTCGGTGCCCGTGTGTGGTTGAGCCCAAAAGAGGGCGAGGCAAGCGAGTGCAGCAGCTTTGGCTGCACGGAGCACACTCACTGCCCGCTGGTTGCCTGCTCGCAAAACTCGATTTTGCGTTCTTATCACGATCAAAACCTGTTCATCGAGAATGGCAAGACATTATGACTTCCTCTGGGATGATTGATGCTGGCCAGCACAGCAAGAGGTCTGCCGTGCTGGCTCTTGCCCCGGGCAACAGCACGCTTGCTGGTGCTCACAGGTCATGCCGCCCTCGATGCACCACTCTGCTTAGGCCTTTCACATGGGGTCTGAGATCACCTGTGCCTTCCTATGAACTAACATGCTGCTGCTGCTGCTGCTGTTACCTAGCCGTCGTGGGATGCACAATTGGGTCGCTGGTCCAAGTGGACTTCAGAACCACCTCACCTGCCTGGCCATTGATTCAACCCGCAGACGGTTGCCTCCGTTTGCCTCAATCAAGATTCATGAAGACAAATATGCTTGGCTTGCCCTTTCAGTTTTGCCACAGCTGGCTGCCAATCCAGTGACCGTCCATGCCGGCATCTCTGCCCGAGTGTGACGGCTTACTGCGGCTGGTTACAAGAGCCGAAATCCACAACTGGGGGATGTGTGAGTTGCAAATGCAGACAGACCACAATTTCACGGGTCAAGGCTGCAGCATGTATGCAAGCGATAGCAAGCAGTAGCAGCACCAAATGGCCTGCGGCAAGGTGCAGTGCATCCACCATTGCAGCGGGCACGACGCTGCGACACAGCGATTGAGCAGCAACCAACGGGACAAATATGAACTCAAGGCGAGCCCAACTCTATGCCAACCGGTGATGGATATGCTTGGCAGCGACAGCAGCAAGGGAAGCTGCTGCAATGGACATTGCTGCGGGCAGATGTCCACCGTTAGCCTCACAACCATTACAAACATGGGTGACTACAATGCCAAGCCCCCCCCTTTTGTGAAGCCGTTGCAGCCACCATCAACGCTAAGGAAGGATCGCCGCGGCCCGTGCGCGCGTCTGCTGTGACCTGCAGCGCTGCCCTTCAGGCTGCTGCGGCCGGCGCCGCCGGCCCACGTGTCCGCAAGAACTGCATTTATGCGTGCCTCGTCGGTGAGTCTGGCTTTGCTACTTTGTAGGCATGTCGTCAGACTGGTACCAGGCGTATCGCTCGTCGCGTGTGCGCTGCTTGGCGGCCGCATAGGGGTTCACCACCCCCTCGCGCGCACGGCTGTGCATCCAAACAGGCACTGCGGCGAGCGCCAAGCCGACGCCCACCATCACTGCGACACGCCATTGGGAGGCGGGCTTGAAGGTGCCGACCTTGCCGAGCACCTCCTGGGGCGACATGGCCGCTGCTGTGGAGGCGACGCAGACGAGCTGCACAAGTAGGGTGCTGCCCCGGTCCTGCTGCGCGGCCAGGCACCCTGCTGCAGATGAGCTCTGTCTATGGCTCCTATGTCACAGTCAAAGCTCTGGTGGAGGATGGTCGCGTGTCGCTTGGTCGAAAAATTACGAGCACCAGGACACGCACTCGAAACAACGAGATGCTGGGAGGCGACGACTTATTCTTATGTGCGTGTATGCTACCGATTGATGTAATTTAACAGCAGCACTTTGAGATCTATCGATACACAGAGTTCTACGGTAGCTGGACAAGACACAACACAGAGGCAGTAACAAATTGGCGAGCAGAGGAGTGATGGAAACGGAATCGAAAAGCGCAATGGGGGTGCCCTGCCTGAGGTGCGCCGTCCTATGTTGGGCTGCGGCAGCGGTGCAGCACGCCGGCCGCTGTGCTTATGAAAGTCAGCCGGCGCCCTGCAGCGAGGCCGCTGTACAGCTGCCCTTGCAGGTGCATGCGGGTGCTCAGCATATCAAGTCTCCTTTGTCACTCATGCCAGCTTCCAGACGAATTCTCCTGCGCTCCCCCTGCCTGGATCTGGCTCGCAGGTGCGGGGCGCCGTCGACGCTGCAGTGCCCAACGTGCCTTAAGCAGGGGCTCGCAAAGGCTCCTTACTGCTCGCAAGAGTGCTTCAAGGCAAGCGCGTTGTTTGCATACTTGGTAGCTGCGGCAGCGGCGCACGCGCGGCGCCTCAGGCTAATACCAATCAGACGGCGTGAGGAGTTGTGCCCGATGCGCGTGTATGCAGCGAGGCCCACTGCTCAGCATAACAACCCTTTGCTATCACTAGCGATATCAAGTTTCCAAGCAGGGACGTTCCTGATTCCCGCAGGCGGCCTGGGGCGATCACAAGAAATGCCACAAGGCGGCGGCGTCGGCGGACGGCTGGGCATACTGCATGAAGAGGGGCCGCGGGCGCAGCGCGACGATGCCGCTATACGGATGGACGGGCGACCTGAGACCCCACAAAATAGGGCCGCCGCGGCAGGTGCGCGCCAAGGCCTGGCGATGGGGGACCTGCTGACTAGCAAGCAAAGGCTTGGCCAACTCCGCGTCGAAGCCAGCCGCCTGGGTGGACCCAGGGGGCGCGGCGATTCGGCGAGCTGCCTGCGGCTGTGGCGATGCCCGTGACAGTCTGCAAAACGGATGGATGGCGCCTGCAGCCCAGCAGCGTTCACATCGCATGTGATGTGCGCAGGTGCCCGAGCACATACCGCGGCCGGACTATGCGGCAGACGGCACCCCACGCACAGAGATCGACAGCCGGCAGCAGCGCAACGGTGGGGTCGGGCGAGGGGCTCCGGCCGCGGCGGCACGGGGAGGGTGCGCGCGCAGCAGCCATGGGGCACGGGCCAGCAGCACGCTGCCTTTCAGCGGCCTCTGCGGATGACATTCTACTGCGCATCCCAACGAAGCCTGTCTGGAGCTCCCTGTGTCCCCTCAGCCCACCATCGCCTCGCCTCGCGCCTGATTATTCACACCAACCTCCCCCTCATGGCAAACAGTGGTCAGCCGAAGCGCGGCGGAAATAGAAGGCATCCACAGGGCGTGCCTAGTGGGGCGGGAGGTGCTGGACGCAGCACACAAAGCCGTGCGGCCGGGCGTGACCACCGACGAGATAGATCGCGTGGTGAGCGGGCGCTGGGGTCATACCAGTGTTCTCAAACTGAAACTTCTCAGGGCGCGCTTCTTGGGCACGTGCGTCGGGCCCGAGAATGGGAAAAGGCGGCTGGGGCGTGGAGGGGCGCTGCACAGCTCGCCGGCCTTCCCAGGCCAAAGGGAGCGGCGGCCGCGGGCCCAGCAACGTCTTGTCTTCCGGATGCTTTTCTGCCAGGTGCACCTTGCAGGGTATTTGCGTTGCTTGACGCACACACAGCAATTCGATACAAGGGCACGAGCGATCCAGCAATAGTCAAAGCTTCACCTCAACACCCCCCCCCCCAACACCCCCAGGTGCACGAGGCGATGGTGGAGGCGGGGGCGTACCCGTCGCCCCTAAACTATTACAACTTCCCCAAGAGCGTGTGCACCAGCATCAACGAGGTTCGGGGGTGGGGTTTGTGGGATTGCGTCTTTGCGGCATACGGCGCGGCGCGGCGCAGCTCGTCGCGCTGCAATTGTGGGGCCCGAACTTGATGCCAGCACGAGTGGCCAGGGCGACATACGCGCGCTCGGCCGCCCAGGCCGCCTGCAACCTCAGGTGCTGCTGCCCCAGCGGGCCGCCGCGCCGCCCACACGCCTCACGGCCGACGCAGGCCCTCCACGGCTCACCTGCCCAACTCGATCCCAGCAGCTCCTCCCCCACCCCTTTCCCGTGCCCCCAGGTGATCTGCCACGGCATCCCTGACCAGCGGGAGCTGCAGGACGGGGATATCGTGAACGTCGACGTGACGGCCTTCATCGGCGGCTGGCACGGGGACCTGAACGAGACCTTCTGCGTGGGCAAGGTGAGGCGTACATCTCAAGGGTTTGAGCAAGACCGCATAGCCACTGCCTGCAAGCACTGGCCGCGCACCTGGGGCCGTTGACGCACAGGCTGCCATCGAGCCGCGCGGACGCCATCCCATGCATGTTTTACTTGCCCTTGTGATTTCCTGGCTGCTGATGCCGAGGGTGCGCTTAGACAGTTGGCTTCGACGGAGTCTGGTACCCACCCACCTCGATTTACCCCGTGGTGGAATGTACCCCTTAGGTTGATGACGTCAGCAAGAGCCTGATCAAGGTGACGCACGACGCCATGATGCAGGCCATCGCCGCCTGCAAGCCGGGCGTGCGCTTCCGTGACATGGGCGACATCATCAGCCGCCATGTCAACAACAACGGGTGTGTGGGGTCCCCACACGCATGGCGGGGCTGGGTTGCGCAGCTCAAGGCCCGCCCGCCACTGGGCAGCACCTGCGCGCTTGGGACCCCATGCTGGTGTTTGGGTTTGGGTTCGCCGGCTTGCAGCCGTCTGCGGTACCAGTGTTTTCATCAAAGCGTTGTAACGCAACCTCACTTGCAGCTTTTCGGTGGTCAAGACGTACTGCGGCCACGGCATCGGGGACCTGTTCCACTGCGCCCCCAACATACCGCACTACGCGCACAACAAGGCGGTGGGGGTGATGAAGGTGCGGAAGGGCGTCGGGGTGCCTGCATGTGTCAGCGTGCATGCATGCGCGTGTTGATGCGTCTGTGCACGCATGCTTGTCTGCGTATGCGTACATAGGTGTGCGCGTGCGCTGATGCGTCAATGCATGCTAGTGCAGGCCATGTGTGTTGGGGGAAGAAGGAGGCTTGTTAGGGGATCATGCATGTGTCAAAGCCGGTGTGGTGGTGATTGGAGCCTGCATTCAGGTGCGCTGTTTGAGAGGGCCCCCACGTGCGCTTCCAGACATGCTCACCCGGCATGCATGCATGACGCACACACCCGCCCGCTGCAGGAGGGCATGGTGTTCACTATCGAGCCCATGGTCAATGTGGGCACGTGGCGGGACGCCATGTGGCCGGACGGCTGGACGGCGGTCACCGCGGACGGGAAGCGCAGCGCCCAGTTCGAGCACCAGATTGTCATCACCGCGACCGGCGCCGACATTCTTACCAAGCGGCTGCCGACATCGCCGCCGCTGTGGTGGGAGGATGGCGCGGGCGTCAATGGCGTTGTTGGGGAGGCGTGACCACTCTCGCCGTTGCTGCGTGGGCTCGGCTGGGTGGCTGGCGCGCCACTCGCACTGGACTACCTCGGCACTGGTGTCGAGGCGGCCCCGGGTGGGCTGGCGCATGTAACGACTCATGCAGTACATTTTTGTTTCCTTGAACCCAGAGGCGATTATGAGAAATCAGGACGGTTATTTTCCCTTGCATGCCCCCTGGCAAAACCGAAGCCCATGAGAAGTCAGGCCAGCAGACGCCGGTGTATGTATTAGTCGCATACACGACATGCAGTCATCGTCTGCGGTCGAACGGAGCTCATAGGTGGATTTCGCGGGTCTTTTGCACCAAGTGCGCGCCGGGCTCGGTCAACACGCAGAGGACATGCGCAAATGATTCATAATTAATGTAAGTAAGCAGCGCTTCATCGTGTCCACCCACCCGTCGCCGCCGCGCAGGCCCCCGGGCGTCGGCGCGCACCTCGTGCTGCGCCCGCTGCTGCGCGGCAATGCAGCCACCTGCATCCAGCGCACGCAACCTGCGCGGGACTTACAAGAGCTATGCAAGCAGTCTCAGATCAAACCGCAGCGGCAACGGGCAGGACGAGTCTGATGGTGAGCGCTGCAGTGGCGCCCGCGCTGTGAACAGCACCCATCCAAACATGGCAAATGCGTTAGCAGTTGCTTGAGGCTGCATGAAGTGCTTGGGAACCACGAACCGTGCCTGTGTCGTCGGAATCATTGAGTCTGCTTGATGCAGTACTGGCTGGTTGACAGTTGGCGACCCCTCCAAGCCGCGCGCCCCGCACGGC
>NW_014012496.1:0-5955 GCF_000611645.1 Monoraphidium neglectum
ACACACACACACACACACACACACACACACACACGCACGCACGCACGCACGCACGCACGCACACACGCGCGCGCACACACACACACACGCATGCGCGCACACCTTGATGTCCTTGCAGGTCAGCTGCAGGGGCTGCGCGTTGAGCACCGCCGTGAGGTCCAGGTTGACAAAGCCGCCGATGTTAAGCTTGTAGCTCGCAAAGTCGATGAGGTGCTGCCAGATGTGGATGGTGTAGGTGTGCTCCGGCGTGAACTTGCGCCCCTTGAGGTTTTCCGGGTGGTCGCACCACTTGCGCCGCTTCTCAGACACGGCTGCGGGGGCGGAGGGGGCGGGGCAAGTGGCTCTCATGCGTTGGAGCAGGCCAGATGCAGCTGGAAGCACGGCAGCTGAAATTTGGCTTGCAATCCGCAGTGCCGCGTAGCGCCCAGGACTCAGCCCCCGCCCTCCTTTCTGTAAACCAGGGTATGAGGAGAGGCAGCAGTTCTGTTGCACACACAACCAGGCAGCGCAGTGACAGTCTGCACGGCTGGGTTGACCGGTTAAGCGCCAAAGCCATGGCCCAGGAGCGGCGCAGGCGGGCGGGCGGCTCTTACTGGGGGCGCCGTGCTTGTCCACCAGCTCTGGTGCGAACAGGCGCAGGTCCTCCTGAGCGTCCCAGATGTTTGCGGGGGCGTCCTCGTCGCGCGACACGTTGACCAGCTGGTGGGCGGTGTGGATTGGGTCAAAAGGGGCGAGGAGGCGCGGTTCAGGAGGATGGGGGCTACGTAAGGGACATGTGCCTATAATGGACCAAGTTCCTGCTGTCCGGGCCTCGCTTTCTTGACTGTATAGGGTGCGTTCAGGCAGCCCGGCGAGCGTGCAGGCGTGCTGCGAGGCCACAGTGCCCGCCGGCGTATGATCATGAACCCAACCCAAGCTCCGCTTGGCACACGCCCGCACGGCTTCCGTGCAACGCAGAGGGAGCCAGGCGCGGCGCGGGCGGCGCACCTGGCAGGCCGCGAGCACGGGGTTCATGAAGTAGGGCAGCCGCGCGTAGATGTCGACGTGCGCGCTGCTGCTGAACACCTTGGCCGCGCCCGTGAGCACCATCTCCGCGATCCAGGCCGACACGTTGGCCGCCTTGACAAACTCCTGGCCCATGCAGATCGCGTCCGCGTCCACCTCCCGCTTGAACTTGCCCTTTTGCGGGGCAAGGGTTGGGGGGTTGGGGGAAAATTTGAACTCGAGGGCAAGATGAGGCGTGGTTGAGGGTTCGTTGCGGCTCGGGTTGGTTTACTGGGGTGACCAGCAGCATCGAATGGGCAAGGAGCCTGGGCCGCGCTGCTTGCTGGCGTGCCCGTGATTAGGAGCGGGCGGCATGCGACAAGAGCGCGGCGCGGCTGAGCGTATACCTCGCTTCGCGCGCGGCTGGCGCGAGGAGAGCCGCTTCACGTGCGCCCTGCCGCGCCTGGCCTGCCCCCGTCGACCAGTAGACGGGGCGCCCCCCCACCTGGCAGGCGATCTGGAAGTACCGCTTCTTGCCCGCAAACATCTCCTTGTTGCTGGTCTTGAGGCCCTTGAGGTGGATCTCCACGCGGCCGCTGAACATGTCAGTCTCAACGCTGAAGGAGCGGCCGTTGACCGGCATGTGGGCATTCGGGTCGGTCGCGCCATCCAGGACCTGTTACAAGGGGGGGCGCGGGGAGGAGGGAAATGGAGGGGTGGTGTGCAGGGGGGATCGGGCAGAAGGGGTGGAGGGGAGGGGGCGCGAGGAGCGCGGGGCGCTCCTGGCGGACCGCCGCGCGCGCGCGCTCAAGCAGCGGGGGCGCGGCCGCTGCAGGCTCCGCCGCCCGGCGCTTAAGCGCGACACCGCGTTGCGCGTGGGCCTGCTGCCCCTCTTCTGATCGCAAGCCCATGAACCGCCCACTATCTTCCTGTATGCTCATGCAGACGCGCGCATTCGCGCCCACCTGGCCGCCGGCCATCGGGTTGGCTGTGACCACAACGGGGTGGTGGGGGGACGCCCGCATCGCTTCCTGTGACGGCATGGCGGGCCTGTGGAAGGGGTGCACCTCCTTGGGCGCCAGGTCGTAATACCCAGAGATGTGCTCGTCGCTGCGGTCTAGCTGCTGGTCCGCGGCGGTGCTGCTGCAGTCGCTGGCGCTGCAGGCTTCGGCGATGATGGTGGGCGCCGCAGGCAGTTGCGCCAGCTTGTCGCCAGCGGGTGCGGGCGCGCTGGCCGCGCGCTGCTGCGCTATGGCACTGTCCATAACTGGTGCGCTCTCCATGCTAGCGCTCCTCAGCACAAGCGGACAAGCCGCGGGGGGACCGCGGTGGTCGCAGGAAGATGCTGGTCCCAGGGGCGAGCTACCAGGCCCAGTTCTCCGCCTTTACTCCTTATATATCTGTTTAAGTGTCCGGGGAGGGGTCCGGCTGGCAGAGGCGCAGATGAGTGCGCAGGATGTGATGGCCCCGTCGAGGGGTGCGGAGGGAGAGGGGGTTGGAGCTGAGGGATGACAAAAACACATTCCCATGTGATGTTTGTGTCCGAACACTTAATGCAGGGTAAGGGAGGGGGACGGGCGGGTTTCTTCCTGAGCCGCCCGCGAAGTTGTGGTCCCGCACCTGTGCCGCGGCTGCGACACGAGAAGAGCCATACAACAGCTAGAAATTGCCCTTGATATTTCTGCACAGATCGTGCGGATCCATCTGCTGTGTCCCAGGAGTGAGTGCGACTGGCGCCGGTGGCTGCAACGCCGCACTTTTCCGCCGCATGCTGTGTGGATCGCCTGCGCGCCTGATCCTTCTAAAGTTGCCGTTCATATCTGAAAGGATTCTTTCTTTAAGCACACAGGTTCCAAGAAACAAAAGGTCGCATCTTGCGGCGCTGCGGCTGCAAGCAGTGCTACCGGTACCCAATGGGACACTCAGCACAGCAACCGCCCCTGCTGCCTCAACTCTCACCCCCTCCCAAAGGACGCCTGGACTGCCTTGAACCTGGCATATAACTGTAATGTATCGCAAATGTCATGCATGCATTGGGTATCGCACTCAAAAGCACAGTGTTACCCAGCCACAGCCTGGTGCAATCGCCGAGGCGTCAGGGTGGGCAGCGGGGGGCAACCCCAGTTCTGGCGCCGCGAATGCCTGGGCGAATGCAATCATACAATAAACAGGGCCGTTCCAGCGGCATCTGATGCAGGGAGCGCACATTGAATGCCATTGAGTGGCATCAGGTGTGCAGTCCGGCCGACACACGGCCGGAGTGGACTGCGCCTGTGCCTGCAATGTGTTCAAAGCACGCGCCTTGCGGCAGGGATCTACACGTGTGGGGGATTTCAGGGTGGCAACGGAAAACAATATCATACGCGCATCTGTCAGAAGACAGAGCCCCCATCAGGTCCCGTGTGCAGGCGCACGCAGCAGGCATCTGGGTTTGGCAGATGAGCACGCGCACCACACCGTCCCGCGCCAACAGGGCACCACTGACGCCGCACGCCAGCGCGGAATGTATTATATCTTGCACTCGTGTGTCTAGACAGCTGTTTCAAAGATTAGATGAAAGAGGAAAACCCCTGGACAAAGGAAGTCATGCAGTGCGTTTTGCGGGGAGGGGGTGCCGCTCCCGAAGCTGGAGTCTGCTCCTAGCAGCTGGCCAACGCGGTGGATGAGCATGGCCGTCGCGCTGCCGCAGCGCAAGCAGCGGGACTTGCAGCCTGGCATACAACCGCGAGAGGCTCCACCTGCCACCGCCTGCCTGACGCAGCACTCGTGGCCCCGATATACCCTAATTCCTGGTGGTTTGAGCGCTGTCGCACACCCGCATGACAGGCAGCAGCGCCTGTGACATGGGTCCCATGGGCGGCCATCTATTGGTAGTCTGGCAAGAGACCTGTCATATACACATCTGCATGCTGCTGGTTTCTACCGCGCGCCGTCGCGCCGCGCCAGCCGCAGCGAGCCCGGCTGCATGGGCTGTTCGCCTGACAGCCGCGCTGATTAAGGCCGTTCACGGGCCCACTGCGTGCGTGAGGGGCAATGGGCGCCCGCCTGCCGCTTGCGTCCCTCTACCAGCCTGAGAGCAGGCCCTTGAACCTGTCCTTCAGGCGGCCAGACACCCCCTTGGCCTGCTCCTCGCCCTGTGAGGGGCTGTCTGTGTACAGCAGGCGCTCATTCCACATCAGCACGTTGAATATGTACTCCCCGGTCTGGGTGTGAGTAAGGGTGGGACATGGGTGCGTGCGAGGTTTGAGGGGCAGAAAACTGCTAGTCTGCAGAGCCGCGTGCGCAAAGGCCCAGCAGGCGCTTGCACGCAATGGCCGGGACTGTCGCCTGCCCCTGTCCTCTCTCTCCGGCCCCAAACATACAAGCTCTTTCCTGTCCGCGTGAGGTGAACCCACCAAAGCCAAAGCATGCTGTCCTGGCAAAGTCACGCTCACATCCCCGCCCCTCGCGTCTACCGCCCTCCAGACACCCCTGTCCGACCACCACTCCCCACGCTTCACAACCACTGATTCCCCCAAACACACGCCCACATATTCACACATACACACACAACCACACACAACCACACACACACACACACATCCCTCCCCACCTGGTGGTCCTTGGCCATGATCTGCAGCGGCTGCACGTCCAGCAGGGACACCAGGTCGATGGAGAACGGCACCCCCGCCAGCCCCAGCTTGTACGTGCTGAAGTCAATCAGGCTCTGGTGCAGGTGCAGCGTCCACACGTACTCGGGCCCCAGCACACGCCCCGCCAGGTTTGCCGGCGTGTCGAAAAACCGCCGCCGCTTGTCGGCAGCCGCGGGGCCGCCAGTGCGCGACGATGCGAGCTCGGGACACCACAGGCGCATGTCCTCCGTGGCGTCGAGCAGGCCGGGCTCCTCGCCCCTGCGCGACACATTGACCAGCTGCGCTGCGGCCAGCACCGGAAAGCGGAAGTGCATCGGCTCCCCCTCTGGAGCGGGGGGACGGGATGCGCGTGGTTCGTCGGGGGGCAGCGGCTGCATGGGTGCTTGGGGCTTGCGAGCGTTGGGCAAGGGGAGCGTGGGGCCACGCCAGACTCTCAACAGGCTGCAAGCAGCCAAGGTCTAGGGGAATGGCAGGGCAAGGCATACGATGATAAGATACGCACAGAAGATACGCAGCGTCGGACCAACAGGGAGACAACAAGCACGCAGCCGGGCTGCCCTGTCGCTCCCGCGTGGGGTAATCCTTGCGCCACGCGGTGCGTTCCTCTCACCCTGCACGAAAACGTCCGTGCTGCTGGCAAACACCTTGGCGGCACCGCTGAACACAAAGTGCATGAAGCTGCGGAGCGGTGGACGGTGCGGGTTGTTTGCAGGAGAGGCCGGGGCAGGGGGCTCAGGGAGACACCTACGCGGGGGTTCCCACCTCAAGCCTGGCAGTACCAGGAGACGGCGAGCGCAATGCTCCCTGACATCGAACATTGCCCTGCTGCATGGAAACAACGATTTTATGTTGAATGCAACTGGAAGGAGCAGAGCAGTGGAGTGCAGCTCACGATGCTGATATCTTGGGGGGCTTGGGGAACTCCTGCCCCGACATCAGGTGCTCCGCCGCCACCGGCCGCTTGAAGCTGCCCTGAGTGGCGCAAGAGCGGGCCGATCAAGCGGCGAAGTGAGGAGGTGTTCAAGGGCCGAGCGAAGACTCCTGCTAGCAACGCCGCGATGGTCCCAGCTTTTACAAGCCTTGTGCGTGATGGACGCACCGATGTACACATGTCGCCACCTTGTGGCACGAAGGTAATAACGGAGACACACGCTGCACGGCACAACTATGAATCCGGCATACACACACGCATACATACACGCATACATACACGCATACATACACGCATACATACACGCATGCACACATGCATGCATGCGCATGCCCACGTGCAAGCATGCGCAAACACATACACACACACACACACACACACACACACACACACACACACACACACACA
>NW_014012496.1:6357-8560 GCF_000611645.1 Monoraphidium neglectum
CGCACACAAACACGCACGTACGCGCACACGCATGCACACACGCACACACGCACATAGCACACACACACACACACACACAAACATGTGCACCCACAAGCACACACACACCACACACACACACACACAAATACAAACACCAACACAAACACACACACGCACGCGCGTGCACACACACGTCTGGATCCCCCAAATCACAATCACCTGCACCGCGATGTGGAACATGCGGCGGCTGCACGACAGCGGCCCGCCCGGGCCCGTCGCAGCGACCGTGTTGGGCGAGCCCCTGACGCACAGCAGCAGCTTCCCCTTGAAGGCGTCCGTCTCCATGTCCACGACGCGCTCATTCAGGGTGATGGGCGCGGCCACGTCTGGATTGTTGTCGATGACCTGAGCAGCCGGGGGGTTGGGGGGTGATGAGGGTCAGCGGGGGTTGCTGGATTTTTGCGGCGGCTGCGTACAGGCAGCAAGCCCGGTGCGGCATGCGGCGTTGTTTTGTTGGTTGGCGTATTTGAGCAAAGGCTTCAGTATGGGTATCCATGGGAAGTGGCACGTGGGCCACAAGGGGGTCGGCCCACAGCCGAACGCGCTTCGCACGGGCTGCATTCAGCGCACGCTTGTGCAGCAAAGCAGCCGCATCTTGTGCTCAAGGCCTCCGTGGCGCTTCTCCTGCTGAAAATGTGGCTGCTGGAAGCTCGTGATACAGCGGCAGTTGCTGGTGCCTCGCTTTGTCAAAAGCAACCGTCCGACTGTCGCCTAGGTGCTTTGGCTAACAGTTGCCGCACGTGGGACCGCCACGTTGTCGCACCTCATGCAACAGCATGTATGCTACCATCTATTTCCCCCGCACCTGTATGCCCTGCAGGCAGGGGTGGCCAGTTGCGATAATTGGGCCCGACTCGGCAAAGACATGGCGGCCCGGCGCTGCGGCGGCGTGGTGCGGGTGGGGCTCCGACAGCTGGCCGGACTTCTGCTCAAGCTCCACTCTGTGCGTGTCGTTTACGATTATATTCACGTCCGCCCCAGCCAGGCAGTCCGTGTGGAGGCCTTGCCGCTGATGAAGCCGCTGGTGCCCGAGCTCGCATACTGCGGCCGGAGACATCTTAACATGTGTATTAGCTGCTTAAATGTTTTTGTGCAACGCGGCCGTCCTCCCAAACGAGCCCGCGCTCGGCACCAAGCCCGTCCGATGCAGCGGGCGTGCTCTGCAAGGGGAAACGGATTTCAGTGCGAAATTTATTCATCCAACTATTCTGAAGATCGTTCTACGGCATGCAAGGGCCGGGCAACTTGCCCCGGCTCAGCCGCAACCACCACGGTGAGGTTTCAAGATCGTCAACGCCGCACGTGACGTACATCGCGTGTCAGAATATTTTTCTATATAAAATCGCTGGCATTCAGCGGCTGCAAAGGCTGCCGCCCCCTCGCCGATGTCCCCGCGCATACAGCGGTACAGTTGTCAACCCCACGACCAAGGTCCCTGGGGGACGGTCCAAGGCCATCAATACGTCTAGGGCCCACAATTCCCCCCCTTGACCCTCCCCAGGTGCTGCTTTTCCAGAATACGTGGCTCGTACACACACCTTGCCGGCGTGCATATGTACTAGAATCAGACAATCAGATTACTCGCAAAGCAGTGTCCCGGCATATGACGTGTGGCAAAGCCACATGCGTGATGCATGCAGACAGCTGGCGACTGGCAAGGCAGCAGCGGCCCTTGGCTAGTCATCATCCTCCATCGCATCCCCGCTGCTACGCCGCCGGCCCCCGTCCTCGCTGTCAGTCCCGCTGTTGCCCCCGCTGCCGCTCCCGTTGTTGCCGCTGCCGTCCCGCCGTGTGCGAGGCTCATCCTCCCGCGCCGCCTCGCCCTCCTCCACCTCTTCCGCTGCCGCATCCAGCTCCCCTCCTACGGTGCAGCAAACAGCAGAAAGATCCAGGGTGGGTCAATAATTCAACGCATGCAGGCTCCAAAAAGCCGCCAGTGCAGCCCGCGCGGTCACAATAACAGTGTGCACAACGTCCCAGGGCGTCCGCACTGCCGATCCCGCCTGACAGCTGCACTGGCCGCGCACCTGCGAACTCCAGACGCACGTCCTGGTCCTCCTCAGCCTCCTCCTCAGCCTCCCCTTCTGAGGGCGCCCCCGCCCCCTCGCCATCCGCACCCCCCTCCGCCCCGTCCGCGCCGCCGCCGCCCCCGCCACCCGCC
>NW_014012496.1:9097-10513 GCF_000611645.1 Monoraphidium neglectum
CCGCCCCCGCCACCCGCCCGCTGCTGCTCCCGCTGCGCGCGCCGTTCTGCCGCACGCGCGATTGCTTGGCGGCGCCGCTCCGCCGCGCGCTCCGCCAGCTGCAGCTTCTCCTCCTCCAGCTGCTCCAGCTGCAGCTGCCGCCACGCCTCAAACGCGGCGCGCTCCTCCGAGAGCGCGGCCAGGGTCGCAGTGGTGTGCACCTGGCGGCATGGGTTGGGACAGGCAGTGGTGTGGTTTCTCCAGCAAACAGGGGACCCCGACAGGCGCCTCGCTGCGCTGCACGCATCAGGCTGAAGAGCGGGCCGCTGACGCTGGGGACACGCCTGTGGCATGCTCCCTCACAGCGGCCCGACGCGCACCAACCAAGCAGCGCCCGCGCACCTTTGGCAGCCACCGCAGCTGCGGCGCGCCCTCGACGCGCGTCCCCAGCGTTGCTGCCACCAGCTCGCGCCGCGCGACCCGCTTCGCGACCCGCAGCTCGAGCAGCTTCGTGTCAGCTTCCAGGTTTATCTCGAACAGCGCCCCGAGCTCGCGCTCGCGCGCGGCTCCGCGCTCCGCGCGTGCCGCCTGGAGCAGTGCGGCCGCCTCGGCCTCTGCGCGCTCCTCGGCCTTGCGGGCGGCCTCCTGGCGGCGCTGGGCGGCCTCTGTGGCGCGAAACTCCTGGTCCTCGCTCCTGGGGGGTTCCAGGGGGGAGGAAGGGGTGCAAGGGGGGTGATAGCCTCGCCGGTTTCAAGCGCTATGGCCCAATGAGTCTGGTGCGGCGTCAGCACGCCTGATGGCACAGGCGGAGCGCACCCCCAGGTGCGAAACCTGCCTCAAGGCGGGTGCCGGCAAATCGCGCATCCCCCTCCCCACAAAGAAAATACGTGAGCCTACGCCCATGGTTCTAGAAGGCCCCCTCTGAGCATGCCCCCCGACGCACTTGAACCGCTGCAGCGTTCCCATCAGCAGGCTACCAAACAACCGCCTGCTGCGCTTGACGTCCTCCGGCCGTGCCTGCCGCTTCGCCGGCCGCTCCCCGCCCGCGTCCCCATCGCCCGCCGCCTCGCCGTTGGCGTCGGGCCCGCCCTCCCCCCCGCCGCCCTCGCTGCCGCTGCGGCGCCGCTTGCCGTCCCCGACGGCCGCCGCGCCCGAGGGGACGCGCTGCTCGCCGTCCACCACCACCGCGGACAGCAGGCGCTTGCGGGCGCCCGACGATGCTGCGGGCGGGTCGCCGGCACCGGCACCATCGCCGCCGGCTGGGGCGGCGCGTGGGAGGTGGTCGTCCGCGCGGCGCCCACGGCCGGAGCCGTCGCGATCAAGGAAGCCCGGGCCCTCGCGCGACCCCAATCGCCACATCCCCGGGCCGCCGCCGCCGCTGCCGCCGGCGGCGGCGGCACCGCTGCCGCTCCTTGTGAGGCCGAGCTGCGGCGGCGG
>NW_014012496.1:10700-17678 GCF_000611645.1 Monoraphidium neglectum
GGCCGTCGCGGCCGCCTGGCGCGCCGCTACGGCCCCATCGGCCGGAGTCGCCGTTCCCGAGCCGATCAAAGACCGAGGAGCGCTGCTGCGGGTCGTGCTGCTGCGGCCGCTGCTGGCCGGGCGGGCCCAGCTGCCATCGCTCGCCGCCACGGGGTTCTTCGCGATTGGCGGCCCGTGGGTCGTCTCTGAGAGGGGCGCCCAACCGGCTGAAAACGCCGCCAGCCGCGCCCCTGCCGCCGAGCCCGAGGCCGCGGCCGCCGCGGCTGCCTGACAGCGAGTCGAGGCGCTGCTTGGCCTGCGGTGGGCGAGGGGGCAGGGGAAGGGGGCGTGGGTGCACAGCGGGCGCAGCAGCAACAGCGCCAGTGGTCGGCGGCAGCACCATACTAACAGCCCCAGGCAGCACGTAGGCGCTCTGTGCATGACAGACTAGCTAGCATACTTTGCGGCTTATCACGGGACGCGCAACTCCACCTGGCCTCCAAAGCCAGGAGGGGACGCTCACCTCGACACGCTTCCTGCGGAGGTCCTGTAGCTCCTGGCTGATTTTCAGGATATCCATGCTTGCCGATCAGGGGGTTTCACACTAGCAGCGCGACAAACAGATCATTGATCACGGATCATCGGTCGTGAAGAGCATAGTCGCCCTGGTGCAGACAATAAATTTGGTGTGAGATTCATAATGAGGGTCTGCACCCGGCCGAGGCTTTTCAGACTTGACATTGCAAGGCGCGGTCTGCCGTACCCGGCCGGCCTGATGACTGCGCTTCACTTCATCAATGGAGCCTTGGAGCGCTGCAGCCAGTACTCGCGGGAATTCTGTGCAATGTGTTGCTAGAATGCACACATAAAATCATTTTACTTGAAATGTGTAGGTCCGCACACTCAAACCTTGGCTGTGGTGCACAGTGCAGCATTTTGACCAGAAGGTCAAATACTATAAGCTAGTAGATGACTGCTTGTGAATGGTCTGGGAGCTCTCCTGCCGTGTGGGGTTCACAGCAATGGATAGGTGGCACCAAAAATATTCCAAATCATGCATGTGCGTTGTGCGAGCGCCACAGCCGGCCAACCACTCCTTGCTACCACAGCCAACTGCTCGTGCACTGTGAGCTAGTCAGAAGCGATATCCCGACCACCATCCCTTACCAGCAGCGGTTGTTCTTGCCACCACCGTTGTTTTCACCGCCAGTCCGCTCAGCGACAACTTCCAGGTCTCCTGCGCGGCGGCCTGTGTATCCCCCGCTTGGAAGGACGACATCGCTCAGAGCGCTCTCCATGGAAACCTTGCGCCAGTATCCCAGCTCACATGCACGGGTGACGTCCACGCGGCACGTCCTGGCCTACAGCTGTCGTGATGCATATGTGCCAGGGTTTTGCGTACCGCATCAGGCCGGTTGCGGAGCACACCAGCGCGCTGGCCCCCCTCCCGGGCCCCAGCCACCCGCATCAGGTGCGCGCCCCTGAGCTCCAAGCCGCGTCAATGCATCGTCCGCTGTTGCCTGGGCTTTTGGATTCTAGCTGTTGCGTGCCACCTGCTCCGGGCTGCCGGAGCCCTGTATGAGGGTGCGCATCAGGCCCGGGAGACCCGCGCATCATTCATCCTCAAGGCACCGCCTCTCGATCACACCCACCAAATTTCTGAACCGTCACCCACCCACAGCAGCAGTTCCAGAGGCCTGTGCAGCTTTGACGACCCGACATCTGATGTGCCACCATAATAGGCACCGGTGTTGCCTTGGCAAGCAAGGTTCAGTGTGCATTTGGCACTGAGAGGGAAGCCTTGGGGATGCGTAACACGGCTACAACGGGCAGAAGTGCCAGCGGCCTGTGGCAATAAATCTTTGCTTGTTTGCAGCAAAGCAGTCCAGCGGGCCCTCTGCAGAATGATTGATGGTGGCGGTGCAGCTCGCTTCCAAAAGCGTCGCCCTGGGTGCAGCCGCAGCGTGTGAAAAGCCACCCTCAAGCCAAGGGAAGCATCAAGAGCAGGAGGAGGGGCGGGGGAAGAATCTGTGCCATAAACACACACGCACACAGCAGACCGTCAGATAAGGTGATATCCTGCCAACAGAGGTCCCAAGAACCCAGGGGCAGCAGGCGCCCCTGGTAACAGCAGAATCAGCCCCCTGCTGCCAAGGCGGCAGGCGCGCCGCGTCAAAGCGCGTGGGGGATGCCACATCTGACTGCTGCGCGGACCGCGCACAGTCGGCGTGGCTTCAAGGGACGACAGCCACCAGAGCGGCTGCACCATCAGTTGGCGGCCGCGTCAAACCCGACGGGCTTGTCTGAGTCATTGACCCCCAGCTCAACGTCCATCGGGTAGCTGCCGAGAACCCGCAGGAACGGCGCACTCTCCTGCGGGTGCGCGAGTGGTGGTGTGGGGTGCGATAATGGGGTGAGGGGACGGGGCGGAGGGCGGCCGGCGGTCCCTCAAGCTGGGCGGCGCGCTGCGCTGCTGAAGAGCACAGTGCAGACACCGTGGCTTGAGCGTTCCAGGAAAGATGCTCCGTCAGAGGTGTTTTCCCCGCGCCGGCGCCCCTTCAAGTGCTAATTCGGTAAAGTGCAACCACAAGCGCGCGTGCGTGCGTGAGGGTGCGTCCCGAGCCTGGCCGCGCGCACCTGCAGGTGGCGCAGCGCGTTCTGGCACCGCGGCTCCGCGAGGGTGCCCACGAAATCCACGTAAAACAGGTAGTTGAAGCGCTGCGCCCCGGCCGGCACGCTGCCGTCGACCGAGGCCTTGTCGACGGTGAGGATCGGGTTGGTGCGCATCGGGCGCGACTCGATTTTAGTCATGTCGATGTCGCGGAGCGCGAAGACTGAGAGGGCCTTGAAGAGCTGTCCGGGGCCCTTCTTGAGGGAAAAGACGATGGACGTCTTGTAGGGCACCTCGGCGTCAGCGTCGGCTGACACGAGGGGGTCCCTGGGGGCCAGGCAGTGGTGCGGCCGAACGGCGTCAAGGAGAGGGTGCGTCAGCGGCAGGCGGGGCGGGGCAGCGGGGCAGCGGGGCAGCGGGGCAGCGGGGCATGGTTGGGGGCGCGCGTGGCTGGATAGGGGGACCTTCGGTAGGCAGGGTGGTTGCTAGCAGCGTGGACGGGTTGCTGCATGCGCCGCACGGTCGTCCCACCACCCGCACACCTTATGCACCCACTTGCATGTGGGCGCGGGCACGCATGCCTACATACCCCCCGTCACCAACACACGATATGGCGTGACAAAGCCTGTCACATCGAATCCGACCAGTCTCATCAACACAATTGCCCCGGGAAACTCCTTCCTGTGGTACCAGACTACGCCCCAAAAGCACCCCATCACGCAAACCCACACACACATAAACACACACACACGCACGCACGCACGCACACTCACGCACGCACACACACACACACACACACACACACACACACTCTCGCTCTCTCTCACGCACACACGCACACAGAACACACACTCACACGCATACTCACACACAAAGCTGACACACATACCACACGCACACGCTCTCCCCCTCACCGCGAGAGCTTGATGAAGCGCGTCACGTTGTCCTTGAAGTCCTGGATGCCCTCGTCAAGGATCTCAAGGCCGTACAGCTCTGCCGCGCGCCGCGACGCCACCGCCGCCACGCCGCGGAGCTGCTGCTGCGCCACCATCTGTGCGGCGCCGGCCGTGTCGTCCACGGCCTCCTTCACCACCTTGGGGGGGGGGGGGGGAGGGGGGGCGTGTGCTTTGGGTGTGAGAGCGGCGGAGACGGGGCAGGGAGGAGAGGTGTGGGGGGTGCGGTGGGTGAGGGGATGCGTATGTGCGTACAAGCGCGTGTGGTGGGTGTGCCGATAATGCGCAGGGAGCACTCAAAAACATTCGTTGGGGTTTCTAATCTTCGTGTCCAGCCCCATCGCCAACCCCGATAGCAACGTGATGCTGGACGCGACGGGGAACGCCAACCCCAACTGATGGGGCCAGTATGCCGCGGCCGCACCCTTGCTGCACTGACGGCCAGCACCTGCACCATGAGTCATCCTTGCGCTGCACAGCTCGACGCCGATCCCCGTAGCGTCCCCCTCGCCCTCGCCAGATCCTCGCGCGCCAGCCGTTGCTGCACCCCTGCTCCCGCCTGGCTCACCCCATCCCACACACCCACCGTCCCACTGCCACACATGCACCCGCGCGAGCGTGCGCCTGCCCCCACCTTGAGGTTCCTCAGGTACCCGTCCACCTGCGCCAGCGCCTGCGGGTGCGACAGCACCCGGGTGACCTCCGAGAGCTTGGTGCCCGGCAGGGCCAGCAGGCAGTGGTTGACCGACACGCTGGTCTCCCCCACGATGTGCAGGCGGTAGCGCAGCAGCAGGTCGTACACCGCGTGGATGCTGCCGCCCAGGGAGTTCTCTATGGGCAGAACGGCCCACTCCGCCATCCACTGCGACAGAGCCTGTGTGTGTGTGTGTGTGTGAATGTTTGAAAGTGTGCGTGTGTGCGTTGTGTGCGTGCGTCAGAGCTGTGATGGGGGGCCACGCCCCTCGCAGGCGTGATCCTGTGACCGCCGCACTGCTGTGCCGACCGGCGCCGGCGCGTCAACACACCCGCGCAACAGCGCAAGCCGCCCCTTCGTCTGCAGGGCAGGATCGCCGCCGCGGAGCGCCAAGGCGGCTGCCGCGCAGCTTCTCGTCCTGCTGACCTGGAACGCCACCTCGAACTGGTCGCATGGCAGCGGCTCGCAGTCGGGGCACGCCTTGCGGGCCGCCATCTCGCTGTAGGCGCCGGGCACGCCTTGGTAGGCCACGCGGTTGGGGGACTTGGAGGCCATGGACAGCTGGCGGGGTTGCGTTGGGGAGTGAACAAGACAAAGAAGCGGGGCCAGAGTCGGTTGGGGACGCGGTTTGCCACGGGCCGCTGTGCCAGGAGCGCCTCAGGGGTGATGGGGGCTGGAGGCGTGAGGCGGGGCCGGGCTGCCTGCCGCACGGCCGCCGGGACGCAGGAGTTGCAGCGCAGGGTCCCGGCAGCTGCAGGGGCAGATGAATGCTGCCCCAGGCACGTGGCGCAAGCAGGGTGACCACGAGCCGGCAACGAATTGCAACTCAGACCAGCTGCTCCCAGACCAGTCGCGCGTGCACCCGGTGGAGGGCCCATGCTCTACGTGATTGTATGCGTGCCGGAACCGCATGCGCACGCCTACCTCTTCAAGTGACTTGTTGGTTGCGCGCGCGATGCCGGCGCTGGTGAGCGCCGAAGGCTGCTGCGGCGATGCAACGATCCTGCCGCCCTCGAGCGCGCCGAGCGATGGGACGCGCCCGCTGCTGCTGCTACTGGCCGCACCGGCGGTAACTGAAAGGCTTTCAGGTGCCACCTGAGCGTCCGTCTGCACAGCCATTGTCCGGAAAGCAACGGGTGTCTGCGGGATCATTTTGCTGCACCCCAGCCGCCCGACGCTGGAGGTCGTCTGAGGCCTGCCGGCAATGCCACGATACAACATGGCGCAAATTCCGTCCCGAAGGCTCAGCGGTGCCTGTCGTGGTCCCGCTAAATGGTGCTAACGAAGTGGCACGGCGAGCTAGATGGCACGCTGGCTGGCTGTTGTCACAAGGATTAGCTTGCAACCTGCCTTAGATGTATTCTTGTGCCAACAGGAAACGTCTCGGAGCCTGCTGCCATTTGACTCATTGACTTCGTTCAATGCAGGGGGGGGGGAACCTGGTTCAATGAGACTGGCGCCCGACTGATCCAGACAGGGGATCCACTTGGGCATATCATATGCGCTCCACGGTGCAAATGAGACCACACTGGTCGACACAATATTGTACTCTTCTGCGGTTCGACTGGCATGATCTGCTGCACACATGTGACTCTCTGCGCATGGTGTGTTGCTGAGTCACTCTGCTGGTTGCACTGCATCTCTGGATCCGCCACCAGTCCGCGAAGGCATAGATGCCAGCACAGCCACAATTAGAGCACGTGAAGCGCCAGCAAGCCTTACAGTATTGGATAGCTGGAGCCAAGCAGGCCTAGGGCTGCTCCCTCCTCAACCGCAGGGTGATGCCCCGCACAACGCGTCCGCCTGCCGTGCCTGCGTGCACCGCACCCTCTGCGCCCCAACGGATCGTGCGTATGCTCGCGCACCAGCCCCGCCAGCCGCCTTGCATACCCTCCCCGCCGCCGCCGTCGGGGCCCGCCGCCGCCGCACACGCCGCTGCGGCCTCGAGCACGGGGCGCGATACGCGTCCGACCGCGCCGCCGCCGCCCGGCAGCAGGCACCACAACCACTGCGGCTCTCCGGGGCGGGGTTCGTGCTTTTCCCCGCCAGGCGCCGCGTCCGAAAGCCACACCGCCGCCCCCGGCCGCACGCCGCCGACAGTCCCTACAGGGAGCACCCATAGATCTCCCACTGAAGCTGCCTCAGCCGCCGCGCCGTTCTCAGGCGCCACTGCCGCCGGCGGCGCAACCAGGTCAAGCAAAACAGGCTCTCCCGACGGCGCCCAACCGCGCGTTGGCGCCGCGCCGTCGATGCTCGTGGCGCCTGCCACCGCCAGCAGCCGCCGCGGCTCTGGCGCCGCCTTGGGCCAGCACAGCAGCGTGGCAGCTGCGGTGCGGCGGATGCGCATGCTGCCGGGCAGCAGCTGCGCCTGACGGCGCTGCCGGCGGCGCGGGGCCGCGGGCGCGGCGCCGGCCTCCGGAGTGGCGGCCGCGCCAGCCGCGTCTGGGACCTCGGTGTCATCGCCCTCGTCCCCCTGGATGGATAACAAATGGAGGTTTTGGGTGTTGCAGTGTTTGGGTTTTGTGATGGGTTTGAGGGTGCGTGTGTGGCAGGTAAAGGCGTTGTCCAGCCGCGGTGGCGCATGAGAGGCCTGTTCACAAAAAGCGACTAAACTTGGACATGACGGGCGGCAGCCTGCTGCCTGTGGTTGCCCCACGCGGATGTCCCCGGCCAGCCAGCCCAGCCGGCCCCTCAAGCGGGACCGCCCCACAGATTCGACTTTGCCCCTGCTTAGTCACCTC
>NW_014012495.1:0-5205 GCF_000611645.1 Monoraphidium neglectum
GCCTTCCCCGCCGCCCCCGCCGCCCCGCCGCGACAGCCCCGCGTACGCGGCCAGCCACATCGCCGCCGTCACGTTCGCCAGCAGCAGCGTTGCCCTGAACGACAGCCCCAGCCAGGCGCGCAGCGCGGCCACCCACAGGTAGCCAAACACGCCGGCAAAGCCGGTGCCGCTGGACCAGGCTGTCAGCGCCGCGTCGGTCGGCGGTTGGCGGGCGCAGAGCGCGAGCACCGTCGCCTCGCCGAGGCCGCCTTGGAACGCGACCACAGACACGCCGAGCAGCTGCAAATGGTTGCGGGAAGCCAAGGGTCGAGCGTCGACCCCAGTGAGTGGTGGGCGCGCGCGCGTGTGTGAGTGTATGTGCATGAGTGTGTGTGTGTGTGTGTACACGCAGGTGGAGCCGTTTCTGAACCACTTCGAACCTGGGTCAGGATCCCATGGGCTGGTGCGTCAGCTTCTTTGGCCATCCCCGGCCGCACCTCGCCCAAACGTGTGCTGGCATCTGGCGTGCGCCCCGGGCCGCGGTTCATTGGGACTTGGAACCCACCTGGGCGCCGAGGCTGCCGCCAAAAGCAATGAGTGCATAGGCCACGCTCATCAGCACGGCCGCTGTCACCATGCGTGTACTGGCGGGAACCCGGTGGTACCACTGCAGTGGAGCCAGGGGGCGGGGGAACAGAAGCTAACAGACTGCTGTCGTCGTGGGGCGGGTGGGATCCATTCGCGCCCCCCCACAATGCCTCTGCCAGCTCCTTTGGGCCATGAAATCTGCTCCCGGTGCTCACTGCCACTGCCTCCTCCTGCTGCTGCTGCTGCTGCTACTGCTGCTCGTGGTGCTGCTGCTCTGGTGGTGGTGATGGTGGTGGTGCTGCTGCTGCTGCTGCTGTGGCTGAGGCTGTTTACCTGCCAGCACCTGCATCTCATGTGCCTGCTGCCTGTGCTGACCACACCGACTCTGAGTCAAAGATATGCCGCGAGGCGCGTCGGCGAGAGCGGCGCGGCGCACCAGCGGCACGGTGGCTTTGACCAGGATTGTCGGGGCGATGGCCGCAAAGTACACCAGCCCCACGCCCCCCGACGAGATCTCTGGCGCCAGCGCCAGTGCGATGACGTAAGCGCTGTTGTTGTTAAGGCCCTGGGGGTTGCAAGGGGTCGATTGGGAGGGTGGGGGTGCTTGGGATTGCCTGTGGGCGATTGTTGTGAGGTGTCACGTTCAGCAACTGCTCATCAAATGATGCTCCAACAACGCCTGAAATTGGTCCCATGCGCACGATTTTCACAAATTGCTTTGAGGCACCCACCAAGCACCAGAAGCAGGCGAGAAGCGACCAGGGCACTGTGGTGCTGCTGGTGCAGCGGCGCCGCTGCACGACCTCGAGGCATTCCCTCGATGTCGTGCCCGCCATCGGGCACCGCTTCTGACGCTAACACGCTGGATTATCTATGATGATATCGGTCCAACATGGCTGATCGTGCAAGGGTACCGCACTGTTTGTGACACGCACGCCATGTCAATTGTTTTGCAGATCACGACATAAGATCGTCATCATGATGCTAAACAAGCATCATCTGTGCATGTGGACCACAATGCTCGTCTGGAAGGCTGTCGTAGGCAGGAGCACTGTCAAATTAGTCACAAAGCAGTGTCACTTCAGCACCGGTTGGGCTACCTATGGTGCCTCCTTCGACTCATTAGAGCCTGTATGGAGCCCTTCTCATGAAGCAGGAGGGACAGTACAACAGCTGCGCTCATGGCGATTGTGGCGCACACCATCATGGACCAAGTGGTGGCACGTGTCGCAGACCTGCGGTGATCACCTGCTGCGCAACTGTTCGCAACAAGACTTGCTGTGCCTGCTGGTGTTCAAAGGATCTGTGAGCAGTGTTGAAGCAAACAATTCTTTAGAACAATGACCATTTTTAGACGGCCTTTTATTGCTGGGCTGCACTCACTTGCATGCACTACCTGCATAGGTGGGCAGTGGTACCACCGACTGCTCCACTACCAGGGAGGCCTGATACCAACCTGGCCAACAGGCCCGCGTCAGCACAGCATAAGCCACCCAAAACCAAGAGTCCCGCAACCTCAACTGGCCCTCATACTTACCTTGTATTGACTAGGTCGAACAGATTTTCATCATATGCTTGTGTGGATGCGCGCTACGGCATTCGACCCAGAAGCGAATCTGCACGCTGTAACAATTGCTAGGTCCAGTCCAGATGCTCAGAGCTGCGAATAACGATTTATTGTTCACCAAGCACCTGTTTTACGCAGGCCTGCAGGAGACGGAGCTGCCCACAGGGTTGACCATCATGTTGACCGCGCGCGCCATGGCTATGCGCACACCAAGCAGGCGCCTTGCGGGCGCCATCTCACTGTGCACTGTCTTGTGGGATGGCAAGAGAGATCTAGCGCTGCCTCTAGCACTGAAATGATGAAGTTCATGAACACATTCACATGAAGTGTCTACCACCAAAGGTGGTGTATGTTGGTGTGGCACTGAGTGTTTACAACAAAGCATGTCACGCCCCACCACGCAGCCTGGCCGTGACGACCAGCGCCTCGGCCGGCACCTTGAAGCCCACCAGGCGACGCAGCTCCGCCGGCGGCAGCCGCGCGCCCGGGTCGCCGCTGCGCCGCCACCGCGCCGCCTCCAAATCAAACCTCGGGCACGCCGCCGCAGCGCCGCCAAACTCCAGAGCCGCGCGCGGCAGCACCGCCGCGGCGGCGGCGCTGGCGGCGCGGAGCGCCCAGCTGCTGCCGCCTTTGCTGCTGCCGCCGTCGCCGCCAACGCCGCCGTCGCCGCCGCTGCCAGATTGGCTCTGATGGGGCAGCTCCAAATCCAAGTGGTGCACCACAGTCATGAGCAGCAGCCCCAGCTCCATCTCTGCAAAGAAGCGCCCCGGACACCTGCCCAGGGAATTCAAGGGCGTTGATTTGACTTTGGGGTGCTGAAACAGCTGCAGGGCCCAAAGCTGCCGCTTCGGTGTTGCCCAACCAGCGCATGCCCGCTGACCTGGCAGCATGCGGCTGGCCAAGTGTGGTGGGTGCCTTTTGTGCATCTCCCCAGGCGGCCGAGAGCCTCAGCGGCGCGCCGCGCAAGTTGCCTGGACGCGTTCCAACCAGGGCAATGCGGCCGCCGCCGACATCCCCAACAGCTTACCTCCAGAAGCCGCCGCCGAACCCAAACCCGGCCGTGCTCGTCGCCACCGCCCCCGGCTCCAGCTGGATGGGCGCCCTGCCCGGGTCGAACGCCCAGGGCGACCCCGCGCCGCCGCCGAACAGGGCGTCGTCGTGGTGGCTCACAAACGGGCATATCGCCAGCACCGTCCCCGGCGGCACGCGCAGCTGCCGCGAGGCTCCCGCCACGCCTTGACGCTCCCCCTCGCCGCTGCTGCCGCCGCCGCTACCGCTGCTGCTGCCTGTGGCGACGGCGGGCGGCAGGTCCCATTTGATGCCCTTGCCGCCCGCCAGGCGGATGGCGATACTGTGCACGCGCAGCCGGATCGACTCCGCCACGCAGCGCGACGCGTGGCTCCGCCGGTCGAGCGCGAGCCGTACTAGCGCCGCGCGGAGTGCCGCGGCCGCCGCAGTTGTGGGAGCCTCGCCGCCGCCGCCGCTGCCGGGCCCGCCTGCCGCGCCGCTGCCGGCCGCCGCTCGGGCGGCAGCAGCTTCCTCGGCTGCAGCTGCGGCGATCTCTTTGCGGATGGCGGCCAGATGAGGGGCGTTTTCCGGCAGCAGCAGGAACCCTATGGACCAAAACATAGCCGCCACACTGTTGGCCTGCACCCAGAGTCAAACAGGTGCGTTTGTAGACCAGGGGGAGGGGGAGGGGGAAAGCAGCACGTGAACTGCATGAAGGCGCCAGCAAGCTGTGAGCAGGGGCCGCATATGCCTGCCCACACATCTTGTTGGGCCCCTGCCTGGACAGTCTTCGCGCGGCCACTGCTGGGCAAAGCGCCGGCTGAGACAGCCCATGACGGCAGCACACTGGCCTGAACGGTGCGCTCGGATTGGGGGTTCCGGGCACCTCTGCAGCACCAAGCAGGCGTACTGTGAGCTGGAACGCATTGCCACCTGCCGCCATGCTGACTCAGCGCACCTGGGAGGCCCACAGCACCGCCAGCAGCACGTTTGGGTGCAGCGCCGCCCTCAGGCCGCAGCCGTCGAGCAGCTCCCCGCCGGCCGTGCCCTCAAAGTCCCCCGCGGCGATGGAGGCGCGCAGAGCGCGCAGCAGCTCGGCGCGCGCGGCGCGGAAGGCGGGGAGGAGGAGGTGGGGCACGGGGGAGGCAGCGACCTCAAAATTCTCCTGAAGGGGTTTCACGGGGGAGGGGCGGGCGCATGGGCACTGGCTGAATTTCAGGTTCCATCCCGCCAGGGACGCATACATACGCTCGATGCGTACCGTATCTGCAGACACCTGCCCCTTGAATTGGGCATGCTGAGGCCGCGGGAGGCGCGGCGCGTTCCCCAAGCGTCACCTCGAAAACGAAGAAGGTGCTCTGCAGGTGCTCGCCGCCCCAGCGGTCGAAGAACGCGCGGCCGAACAGCTGCTGGCCCGCGGCCTGGAACACCAGCCCCTTGGCCGCCTCCCATAGCTCGACCTGCTTTCGGTGGGGCCAGGAACCAGGAAACTATGCAGGGTGCCATCGCAATTAGCGTGTACAGGTTGTGCCGCTGCGTGCAAGCTTGGGAGGCAATCCTGAAAGCAAGATGTTTCTGAAAGTTGTGCAGTGCAGGCGCGCAGGCGCTACGGTCGTTTTGCAGCAATGCGGCAAGGGGCCCCGACAGGCGGCGCGGCGAGCGCACTTCGCCACTGCTCGCCCATGCACGGACGAGGGGCAGTGCTGTGTCGAGCAGCCCCTCCGCGTGGCGCTGCAGCTGCGCGGGCACCTGCGCGGCGTGGGGGCAGGCGGCGCAGAGCGCGGCCGCCGAACATCACCTTGCGGCCTGCAAGCCTCGGCGGGGTCTTTGATCGGAGGGTCGCATGACTATGCTGATGCGACGAGGGCAGCTCCGTCAAACCAGCAAGTCCAGCCTCCAGTCCTGCATGGATCGCGCAGGCATTGATCTAGCCCGCGCCCCTGCTGGCTGTGTGCACTGCTGCTGGTCGTGACCGGTCACCGCCGCTGGTCGCCGCCGACTTATGGCCCTGAGTTGCGCGTGCCGCCGTCGCCTTCGGACCTCCCCACCCCCCCCCCCCCCCC
>NW_014012495.1:5733-8302 GCF_000611645.1 Monoraphidium neglectum
CCCCCACACACACACATCCTCACCAGGAGGTGGCGCAGGCGTCCCAACAGGATCTCGTGGGCGGCGCTGAATTCATCCCCTGGGAGGCCATAAACCCTGGCAGCAGCGGTGCGGTGAGGGTGGTGGCTGCGTGGTGGAGGAGAGCGACGTCACTTCCTGCCTCATTGTTGGACAGCCGCCGGGGCGGGGGCCGGGCCTCTTGCCTGCTTTTTGGCTGGCCGCATGCTCCCAAGCCCTTCTATTTGAGCCAGCAGGGCACGGCAGCGTAAAAATGCAATGCGCACCTTTGAGTGAAGCGGCGCACTGCAGGTTTGAAGGCGGCCACGTCCTCTGGTGATGTCATGAAGGCCGCGATCAGCTTCGGGTCCCACAGGAACAGCATGCGCTGCCCAAACCCGAGGTGCAGGCAGAACGCGCCGCCGCCGCCGAAAGAGGCGCGGCAGGACGACAGGAACGCGGCGCCCCAGCGGCCAATCGCCAGCGTGCTGCCGAGCAGCGGCAGGCCGGGGATGTGGGGCGCGCTGCAGCGGTTTGTGTGGGGTGCAACGCCGCAGAAATAGGCGAGCAGCGCGGCTGTGGCGACCGCCGCCAGCGCAACAAGCATTGCAGCCGTATCCATCGCGCATGTAGTGGATAGGCTTTAGGGAGACCGCGCCATGGCAACAGGCTGACAAGCGCGGGCTGCAGATCTCGATCGCTGAACGTTGCGGATCAAGCTTGTCAGCAATACAGGCTGAAGAGGCTCTCTATAGCTCATATCACGGTTCCGGCGTGTTTGGTCAATCACCGCAGGGGTAACCCGTGTGTAACTCCAACAGGTTGACCTGCACGACGCGAATTGAGCTGGAGCGGGAAGCCCTCTTGAGGTATATTCTAAGTACATGACCATCACTGATACCTGCATATGCTCCTAGCGTGGTAGATCACGTAGGAAGGAGCCAAGTGCGTCATTGCCAATGGCTCAGTTGCTGCCTTATATACGAATGTAAGGTGGGTCACACATGCACGTGCAATCCGCGACCAGTGGTGCCACGCTTCCCTTGGGTGCGACGCGCA
Organism: Monoraphidium neglectum; assembly: GCF_000611645.1. Lineage (NCBI taxonomy): Eukaryota > Viridiplantae > Chlorophyta > Chlorophyceae > Sphaeropleales > Selenastraceae > Monoraphidium > Monoraphidium neglectum. The sequence goes on from NW_014012495.1 coordinate 6,790, forward strand.
GCATGTCGGCGTGTTGGCTGGTGATGTGTGCTTGTCGCCCACAACCATGTCGGGCTTCGCAGGCGCTCTTTCGCGCCTTGAATAATTCAAAACATGGTCTGCGATGTAGCGACAAGCGCATCAGCCCATTGTATCCGCAATGTCTGCACGCCTTGGCCCTTGCTGAACAGGCAGCCAGCTGCACAGGCAGCAACCGTCAGCTCAACAGGCAGCGAACTGCGCGCACAGCAAGCAACCATGTCCCTATTCCAAGGCGTGGTCGGCGCCCAGATCGAGCTGTCGCGGCTGGCGCGGCCGCAGGACAAGCTGCTGCGCCTGGGGCGCATCAGCAGGATCTTCCTAGAGGAGATTGTGGGCACGATACGCATGGCGCCGTGAGCAAGCACCTGCCTGCTGCAGCAGCATGACTGGCGGAGGCTGAGCCACCTTGGAGCAGCAGACCACCGCAGCAGCTGGCTCGCCTTGCCTGCATCATGCCGCCGCCGCATTCAGTCGCGAATGTGTGGGGTGCAATTCCGTCGCCAGCACACACGCATTCAACTATCGAGTCACGCGACACGCTGCTTTTGAACGCCCTGCCCCCCGTGCAGCTATGGCGCGCGCGCTCTCGCGCTCCACCGTCGCCTGCCCGCATGGCAGCCACCTCAGCAGCAGCGCCAGCAGCAGCAGCAGCAGCAGCAGCAGCAGCAGCAGCAGCAGCAGCAGCAGCAGCAGCAGCAGCAGCAGCAGCAGGCGGCGGCAGCGGCGCAGTCGGAGCCTCGCATCCACCGGGCCGTGCGCTACGCGACGCACGACGGCGCGGCGCCGCGCTGCACGCTTGACGTCTATGTCCCGCCCGGCCTGGCGCCGGGCGCGCGCGCGTCGGCGCCGGTGGTGCTGTTCTGCCATGGCGGCGTGTGGGCCGCGGGTGCGCGGGGCGCTCCGCACGCGCAGGGGAGTTCGCTCCTGCCGGGGTTCCCTGACGCCTTGTGCTGCCGTCCAGAGGGTGCCGTGCGACTCAGGTCGACGGCGCTATGCAGCTGCAAGGCCCATACTCTTGAACCTCCCCTCTTGCACCTTCTGCCCGAAACTTGCGCTCCTTTACTTACTCTCTCACCCCTCCACCCTTCGTCACCCCGCCCGGTCCCCAGGGGAGTCATGGCACTATGCCCCGATGGCGTCAACCCTGGCCCGCCTGGGGGTTCTGGCCGCAGTCATGCAGGTCAGGTCATGGTTCAAGCCCCTGGTGTTGCATTTTTTGTGTCTGGATGAAGCCCGCCATCAACTTCTGACGCGTCTCGCACGCCAGTAAATTATCCATCTATCTATCAGTCGCGGCTCCTGCTCACCCAGCCGCTGCGCAACAGACCCGCGCGGTAGCCGTCGGCCAAACGTGGTCGACAGCTTCGAAGCGCGGCCGCCTGCCAATTCCCGTTTCATGACGGCCGTTGCCTTGCGACCAGCGCACCTCCCCCCCACCACTTTGACACGCCTCTCCCAAACCACCCTGGGCCGCCGATGGCCACCCCGAACT
>NW_014012495.1:9167-17948 GCF_000611645.1 Monoraphidium neglectum
CCCCACCGCCCCCAACCGCCCCTCAACCACCTTGCAGTACTCGCTTTACCCGGACGCCCTGGTTCCAGCCATGGTGGATGAGGTGGGGCTGGCGCTGACGTGGATCCTGGACAATGCGGAGGCGTATGGAGGGGACCCGTCGCAGGTGCGTCCACGTCAGCATGCGTCTGCAGGGTTGCGCCCGCGAGAACACGTGGTGCTTGAGCTTGCGTGCATGCACGTGCGCGCGCCTGTTTGAGCGCGTGTGCATAACACATGATCTGGCCCTGGTCTGAGGCGGAAGAAGTACGATTCACGTCAGCTAAAAGCCTGGCCTGGGCAGCAGGCGGGCGCCGCTTGCCCTGCTGGTTGTAACTTTCCAAACGGTAGGCCACGTCCAGTAGTCCGTTAGGACCCCAGACACCTGTCGCCCCTCCGACTTCACCTGCTATCTCAGGTGTCCCTGGTCGGCCACTCTGCCGGCGCCCAGCTGTGCACGATGGCCCTCCTCCACCGCGCCGCCGCCGCGCACGCCGCCGCGCACGCCGCGGCGCACGCCGCCGCACACGCCACCGCCGTCACCACAAGCGGCGGCGGCGCCCCGGCCGACGGCGCCGGCGGGGGCGGCCCCAGCGGCGGCCCCGACGTCTGCATGCCGCTGCGGCTGGTCGGTATTGCAGGGGTGTATGACATCTCGAAGCACTACGAATACGAAACAGAGCGGGGGGTCCAGGAGCTCAGCACCATGAAGCGCGCCATAGGTGGCCTAGGCATGGCAGCGGCCGTCAGCCCCTCTGTCATCCTGGCCGCCGCCCTGCGGCGCGCCCGCCGCGCCGCAGGGGCGGACGGGGAGGCTCGGCGCGCGGCGCGGCGGCCGCGGCGGCGCGGCGCTGAGGACGGCGGCGGCGGCGGCGGAGGGGAGAGCGAGCAGGAGGACGGAGAGCTGCTCGTGCGCTTCTACGAGGAGTTCCCGCTGGCGGGCGAGGCCATCGCGCACCGCATAGGTGGGCTCCGAGGCGCGCGGCCCGAGCTGCGGGAGACTGAGGGACGCGGGTCACACTTGCTTGCCCGTGACCGCCGCCGTTGCTGCTGCAGCAGAAGCTCAGGACTTGGCGAACATGTGATGCGCGGCCATCTGGACTCGATCGGCCCCCACATGCTAATGGCGCCTCGGCTGTGCCCCTTCCCCTTACCCGCTTTGCCGTCTTGCTCGCCTCCCCGCGCGCAACCCTTGCGACCCTCCCCCCCCCCACACTTTGCAGGCTTTGACCGCGGCGGCGGCCACTACGACGAAAGGGAGGCGCTGCTGGCTGACCTAAGCCTGGAGGGCGCCGCTTCTGTGCCGTCCTTCCCCTTGGAAGCTGCACGGCACCTGCCGCCCATCGTCCTCATGAGCAGGCGAGCCCTGGGGGACCGACGCTGCGCCCCGAGCCAACTTTTCGCCCCAGCGCATCACGCGTGCCGGATGCGGTTCAGAGCGAGGCTTGTCCTACTACGTTAGAAGGGGATTGTTGCTGCGTGCAGAACATCCATCTAATCCTTGGTTTGCCGACTGACTGCAACCCCGCAGCTGTGTTGACTCGACGGTGCCCTTCTTTGAGAGCGCCGAGATGTTCCACCGGCTGGTGGATGCGGGGGTGCCGGCGAAACACCTGGTGGGTTTTTGAGTAGGGGGCTCAGGGTCCCCATGGAGAATGCAGGGGGGGGGGGATGGGCGCCGACCCAGGAGGGCAGAGGGAGGGGTTGGGGGTTGCAGTGGCGGTGCTGTCAAGTAATGGGCTGGGCCTGCCTGGGGCGAGCCGCCCCTCTCCATGGCGTGCAGGAGGCAGTGGCGCGTGTTGGTGATCACTGCCCCGTGGGCGCTGCCGGGTCGGCGGGCACGGCATGTGCACATGATTCCGAGCTTCAAAGACTCGCTTGGAATGGAAAGCTGTGTTGCATACGCCGCAACCATGAACGCGTTCAATTTTGTCACCGTCTGAGCACCAACCTGCCATGGCCATGGACAGGTGTACAACAAGGCTGACAACCGCCTGGTGGGCCACGGCGATTTCGTGGTCTGCTGGCCGACCTCCGTGGACCCCACCCGGCAGGATGCCAATGCTGACCTGGTGGCTGCAGCCACCCTCGACGATGACGCATACGACAGCGGCAGCGACGACGAGGCGGGCCGTGGCGGCGGGTGGCCAGAGCGGCTGCAGCAGAAGCTGCTGCTGAGGCAGCTGCCGCCGTACAACCGGGACCTGTGCCTGATCGTGGCCGGGGCTGTGGACGTCGATTTCCTGCGCGGCGGGGGCGAGGCTGCGCAGGGCGCAAGGCAGAAGGCACAGGGGCATGCCGCGGGTGTGCAAGCGGGGGAGGCGGCGGTTGGGGCGGGGAGCTCCTGAGAGCGCACGACCAGCGGCTGCTCAATTATTTCTTGGCCCAGCGAATTCAAGGATGCTGTTGCTTCTTTCCCATAGTGATATATAGACACACTGGCGAAGACGGCGACAGCTGCTGCGGTCTGCATTTGGTGCCCCCTCTGTTTCTGTAATCCACGCAACGTGTGTTCCATGCCCTCTGGCAGCAACAGCAAGTGGCGCGCGGCCGAACCCGCCCACCTCCGCGCAGCGCGCCCCCGAAAAGAGCTTGTGCTTGAGGCGCACGGCCGTCCCATGCGGCCAACCCCTCTAGGCTACCTGAGCGCTGGTCTGTATCGCTCCATATGACCACACCAGGGTTTTCATGTACTTTTGATCAACGACAAAAGCAAAGGTGTCACCTAAAAGCAGCCGCTGAGCGCAGTAACTTGCAGCCTTGCAGTAGTGGAACTGCTGGCTAGCGCAGGGAGACTGGGTGCAGCCGGCGGCACACCATGCGGAGTTCATGGCAGGCCGGTGGCATGCCGATCACATCGCCATGCCATCGCCTCGGGGGACAGTGCCGCCAGCAGCAACTCGCAGAGCCTGGCAAGCTCGCAAGCACCAGCTGCGCCGCGGCGTGGAAAGCTCGCCGAATGCCGGCAGCGATGAATGGGCCTGAATGCCCAAAGCACTTGCGCACAACTCCAAAAATCGTCTCTTCACTCCTCTCTGTTCTTGCAAAACAAACATGCGTGGCCGCATTGTAATCAGAATATGCACACACGGGTTGCTAAGAAAGTATTCGGCAGTGCGGCTGCAGGCAGTGAGTCGGCCCTCATGACGCCTGGGGTTCATTTGCAGGGCTCTTCTTGTCGCCCCCCTCGCTTTCACTTTCGCTGCCATAGGCTGCCAGCAAGCCCAGGGCCTCTGCGCCTTCGCCGCCGTCCTTGCCTTCCGGTGCATTTGTTTCCAATCGCCGGCCTTGCTCTGTCCGATGCTGCTGCTGCTTCTGCTGCTGCTGCTGTTGCTGCTGCTGCTGCTGCTGCTGCTGCTGCTGCCACGCCTGCTGCTGTTTCCGCGCATACGCCTCCCAATCCGACTCCGCGCCAGCCCCGCCAGGCTGCAGAGCCCACTGCCACACCCACTGCCCCGCCGCCGCGTCCCACGCCCAGGCGCCGCCAGCCGCCGCTGCCTGCTGCACCTCCGCCCCACCATACTGCGCGTCGGTGTCTGGATATGCATACTCCTCCTCCCCTGCAGCACCCGCTGCTGCACCGCCCAGTGTCCCGTGATGCCCTTGCTCCTGCTGCTGCTGCTGCTGCTGCTGCTGCTGCTGGTACAGTGCGTCCGTGTCAGGGTACTCCGCCGCCACCTCCCCGCGCGCGCGCCCCCGCGCCAGCTGCAGCGCCGCCAGCCGCGCGCGCCGCTCCTCCGCCGGCAGCGCGTCCCACGCCGCCAGGCTGGCCGCCTCGAGCATGTCCTCCGCGCCGCGCTTGCGCGCGGCCACGGCGCCGGGATTGGGGTCGTCGTCCGCCCAGCGCACCGCGAGCACCTCCTGTGGGAAGGGCGGCGCGGAGCAGGCGGTTCGACAGGCCTGCTGTGCCGCGCGGCGCCGCGTTTTCTGATGCAGAGCGTGCTCGTAAGAACAAAAACCCTGGAAGCATAACACCTGCGTGCTCCCCTCCGGCGGCGGCAGCAGCAGCAGCAGCAGCAGCAGCAGCAGCAGCAGCAGCAGCAGCAGCAGCAGCAGCAGCAGCAGCAGCAGCAGCAGCAGCAGCAGCACTTGCGGCCCAGGGCAACGCAGCAGACATGGGTCCTCCCCTACAGCGCTGCTCACGTCGAACTTTGACCCGTCCAGCCCCTGGCCGTGCATCGCCTCCTTGGCAAACTCAGCGCTCGCGCGCCAGTGGTACCGCACAAAGGCGATCGCCTTGGACGGCACGACAAACGGCGGTCCGCGCAGGGGCCCCCACACGCCAAAGTTCTGGGTGAGAGGAGGGAGGGAGGGGGCGCAGGGCGGGCAAGGTGTCTACTGCCCCGCATGACATGCCGATCAAAGATGGGGGGCAGGGGACGGATCGACATGACGAAGGCGGCGGGAGGGGGGACGATTGTGCGCGAGGCGCATGCATCTGCATGCGAGGCGCGCGCGACCGCATGCAAGCACGCGCCGACGCCGCCCGGCCTCGCGTGCGCTGCAAAGCGGCGCGGCCCCGCCTCACCTGCACCAGCAAATGCTTGACTTCTTCGGCCGCGTAGCCGCCGGCGCCGCCGTACGCCACGTACAGCGTCCGGCTGTCCCGGTCCTGCGGCGCGGCACACGCACACCGCGCCGCGCGGCGGCGCGTCACGCGGCGCGTCGCCCGTTCAGCCGAGCGCGTGGCCCAGGAGCTGCCGCCGTTTCGACTGCGCGCCGGCGGCGCAACACGCGGCTGGCCGGCCTCGGCGCCGGCCGCGGCAGCCTCCTGGACGGGCGCGCAAGGCGCTCAAAGGCAACCGCCCCGGGAGTCTGCATCTGCATCTGCATCTAAGCCTAGCGCATGCTTGCCGCGACGCTCACATAGGACCCGGCGCCGCAGCGGTTGTCGAGGCGGTCGGGCAGCCGCTCGCGCCCGAAGATGTCCTGGCTGTTGTCCCGCACGTGCGCCGCCGCGTCCGCCGCCGTCGGCAGGCGGTGGAGATACCGGCAGGCCGGGCCCTCCGCGCAGAGGCCGCGCGCAAAGTAGCTGCAGAAGGTGCCGACGCGCCCCTGACTGCCGCGCGTGCGGCCCGTGTCGAGGGCCGGGCGGCAGCGGTACTGAGAGCGCGCGCGCTCGCCGCGCTTCGGGGCGCGCTCGCCGGCGCGGCGGCCGCTCCAGATGTTGACGTCGGCGCCGGCGCCGCGTTGCGGCTCGGTGATGACCGGGCGCTCGACCTGGATATGTCGAATGGTGGCGTGAATGCGTGTGCATGTGCGTGTGCATGTGAAGCATTCATGTGAAGCATGCCCATGCACGCATGTGAGTATGCAATCGCACTCATCACGCGCAGCACAGGTGTCTCTGCAGCCCCCTGCTGGTCGGTCGTCGCCGATGCAGGGGCGTACTGAAACAGTTGACCGGGCGTCACAGCAGGTAACCAGCTGCCTGACGGATGCAAGGAAAGATCAGGAGGGGTGCTCCAGCTGTCACCTGTTTTCTGGCTGGCCGTTCCAGGTCCTGCAGCGGCTCGGCGGGCGGTGCCGACATTACGTGCTGGTCGCAAGCGACCGCTGCGTCAGCGGCCAACCGCAAAAAGCTGCTGCCTTTACACGTTGATTTCCCCACTACTGCTGACTTCCCCGAAAACACGGCCGTGTCAGAAAAGGCACACTGGAACCAGGCGGAGATCTTCAGAGGGCGGGAGGGCGCTGTTGAAAGCCATCTACGTGAGATTTTGACTTGCCCCACCAATGAGGGATGGAACTTACACGCACGGGAAGGATTGATGGCAGCTGGTCGAGAGAAACCGTTGCGCGACTCAGCCGAGCTATCTCTTACTTCCGGCCTTGAGCCAGTGTGAATGGGTACATGCTCTTTCAACTCGCCACTTTGCACTGAGAGGTAGTCCCTGCGGAAGCCGCCAGATCAGCGTGTAAAAACGAGGAAAAGCGGCGCGTCGCTACTTGCTCTCCACTCTCGAAGGTACTTGACAGCTGTATAGCAAAGATGCAGGCGTTGTCGGCGCCACCGCCTCGCTCGAGCAGCATCCCACCTCAGCAGCCGGGGCAAGAACGCTTTCAAGAGTCCCTGTCATACTGGTTAGGATCTTTCTCGGAGCACTGGGACGCGCACGCGACTGGCGAGGCGGCAGATGCCCAGGTGCGGGCTGGACGCGGCCGGCGCGATGGCAGCGGAGCGCTTGCGCGGCGCCTGCACAGCGAAGCTGGGAAACTCACCCTTGACGCCCCTCGCTGCTTCCAGAATGCCGGCCAAGCCTTTGGGCGGAAGCCCTTCTACGGGGGCGCACTGTTCAACCCCTACGCGCCAGCTTTTGCTCGCGCCGCCAGCGCTGCAGCATCTGGGGACGACGTGGTGCCTGCAGGCAGCGTTGAGCAGGTGCAGCAGCAGCGTGCGAGCGGCGGCAATGGTGGGGCGGTGCATGTGACATCGGTCGGGGCAGCAGCAAATGCTGAAGCCGGGCCCAGCACTTCGCCTACCGCCGCTGATCGCGCTGATGCCGGCGCTGGTACCACAGAGCGGCAGCAGCAGCAGCAGCAGCAGCAGCAGCAGCAGCAGCAGCAGCAGCAGCAGCAGCAGCAGCACGCTCCCCGCAAGAGGGGCCGGCCGCCTAAGGCGCCGCCTGCACGTGCGCCATCCAGCCACCCGGCCTCTGCGTCGCCCTCCGACGATATCGCGGCTGACCAAATGCTGACAGTCGTGGGTGGCTTGGCACCTGGTGATGATGCAGACCAGCAGCAGCAGCAGCACAGCGGCGGCGGCCTGGGGGCAGCTGTGGAGCACGCTCAGCGGCAACCAGGCCGCGCGGGCGTGGCGGCCGACGGCAGCGTGGCCGGGCGCAAGCGCAAGGCGGCGGGGGCAGCTGACGAGGGCGCGGAATACGAGGAGGCAGCGGAGCTCAGCGCCGACACCACGCTGAGGGTGAGGGGGGCGCCTGTGATCGGGTCAACCTCGATGGCCAGCCGCACCAAGGGGCTGGGCCGTGCTGGGCAAGTTGCTGAGCTGCCGCGTGCGTGCGGAGGTGCGAGGGACCTGCCGCAACGGGAGGCGCCGGCGACAGCCGCCCTCCGCGACCCCATCGCGCCGCTGACAGCGCCTTGGCATGCCGCGCCCCGCTCGCCGCCGGCCCCCCAGGTGCCGGAGGCGCCCGTCGCGCGCAGGGGTGGCCGGGCGGCCGACGTCGCTGCGATGCAGCGGAAGCTGCGCAACAAGGAGTCCGCGCGGCGCTCGCGCGACCGCAAGGCAGAGGTCCAGCGCCAGCGGCTCGAGGCGCTGCAGCACCTGCAGGCGCGCGCGGCGGCGGCGGAGGCGGCGGAGGCGGCGCTGCGGGCGCAGCTGGCCGCCGCGCTGGGGCTGGCGGAGCGGCTGGCGCGGGACCGGGCGGCGCTGGCGGGGGAGGTGCTGCGGCTGGGCGGCGAGGTGGCGCCGGAGCACGGGGAGGAGGTGGAGATCCCTGCACTTGAGTGGGCGGGCGGCGGCGGCGTGGCGGCGCTGGAAGCGCCGCCCACTGGCAGCGTCGGCGGCGGTGGTGGGGGCAGTCGGGGCGGCGCCCTGGCGGTGCTGCACGCTCCCGGTGGCGGCGATGGGTTCGGGCCGCCCTAGGGCCGCGTCACTATGGAGGTCACCCGCGGAGTGGTCTGCAGAAGGCTCTATCAAGTTGGAGCGCAAGGAATGACCGGCCGGCCAAGGCATTCCGTATCGTTCGCTTACCCCAACCCTCCTCCTCACTATGACAGGGCCGCATGCCGCCCTGTGCGGCACCCCTTGTCTCCCGCGTGCCCCCCCTTTTCCTGGCCATGAACACCTTGAATGCCTCCTTTCCATATGATATGGGGTCGCTGTAACATTGCAATCTCATCCTGGCTTGCGCACCCCCCTCTGACGCTCAGAGCTCTGACACATGCGACCCTTGACAAATGGCACAGCAAACAGCCGACAGACGTTTGGAAGCTCGCAACTATCCATATTGAGTGTATCAAGTCTCCCACTCACGATCAACGTTATCCTGTACACACCCCCGGGCAAAGTGTCTGTGTGCAGCACTCCACGCCGTCGTTTTCAAGCTTCCGAAGCAGCTCTGCGCTTTGTAGTTCGATAAACGTTTTGCGGACCCAGGTGGTACTCTACTTGGCTTCTGGTGGCGTGTTTGGAACAAACGCGTTTCCGAGCGAGGAGGGCACACCCGGGGACCATGCAGCGCGGCGAGAGGCCCGAGCCTCTGCTCGGCCACCCACGCTACGAAAAGGTGAGGCACAACTGGCGACCGAGGCGCACACTGGGCCGATCTGGGTGCACATTCCACACTAGTGCTGCTGTTGGCCAGGCTTCCCTGGCGTGACGAAAAGCATGGGGCTGCTGCGCACATGGGTTCTTTGCGGCTTACTGCACGACAAGGCCTGCGGCACACCAGGGGCCTGCGGCACACCCGCACTTGGCCCGACCCGGCCGCGGAGCCGCGCGAGACGCAGCGATCGCCGCGCGCCGCGGCGCACTGACGCATTGGTGCCAGCAGCCGGGCAGCTGCGCGCGCACCTGCCGCGGCCGCAACGGCCGCGCGCGGGGCGGTGGGTGTGCCCCCGCGCCGCCACCTGCCCCTCAGCGCTCCATTGGGAGCAGCCCAGCCCCCTCCCCACGCACGCACGCCCCCACCGCCGCCCCCGCGCCGCCCTTGCTGCCCCTCGCTCCCATAGATCCGGGACCTGAACAGCGGGACGTTCGGGTTTGTGCAGCTGGCGCGGGACAAGAGCACGGGCGAGCTC
>NW_014012494.1:0-7776 GCF_000611645.1 Monoraphidium neglectum
GATTGCGCAAGGGGTGAGTTGGGGGCGGCTGCGCACTCTGGGGGCCTCTGGGAGATCTGAAAACTCCAAGCGGTCGTGGGGAATTCAAGCAACCACGCGCGCTCTAGTACCTAAGGCACGCATGCGGGTGCGCTGTGACGCCGGGTGCGCATTACCGCTGTCGCATAGTGCACCTTTGCTTCACATAATGCAACGTGCCAACCGCCCGCCAATCGAATCCCGCCCGCAGCTGCCGCCGCCCGCAAACGCAACGGGCCCCGCCGCGGTACGCCTGCTGCTGTCGCGGATGTCGGAGATCGAACAAGCACACCGCCTTCAGCAACAGCAGCAGCAGCAGGAGCAGCAGCAGCAGCACCACCACCACAAGCAAAAGGGCGGCCCCGGCGGGCTCCGCGCTGCGCGTGCGGCCCCGCAGCCTCGCAGCGGCCTCACGTCCCACAACGGCTCCATCCGGCGCAGCAGCAGCAGCGGCGCGCCGGGGGCGGCGTCGGGCATTGGCAGCCGGGCGGGCAGCCCGGACATCGGCGCGGCCATGGCGTATGGCGGCGGCGAGGGGGCGCGCTCCTCCAAGCTGCAGTGGACAGAGGCTAGCAGCTGCCGCATGAGTAGCAGGGCCGGTGCCGCCGCGCACGCCGGAGCCGCGAGCAGGGGGTTTGGCGCCGCGGCCGCCGCGGCCGCGGCGGCGGTCGCGGACGCGGACGCTTTGGAAGCATGCGAGCGGGGCGGGCCGGGCGAGGCGGCTGGCGAGGCGGCGAGCAGCCTGCCGCATGCAGCCAGCCGCGGCGGGCGGGAGCAGTCCTTGTTTGCCTCGTTTTCCAGGGATCCAGCCGAGGGGAAGCTGGTAGTTGCCAACACTGTCGACAGTGAGAAGCAGGATTCGGGGCCGCCCAAGCGGGGGCGGCAGCACACAGAGGCGTCCCTGCCGACGCAGGCCGCAACAGACGGTATGGGGGCTGCTGCTGCACAAGGCATCCCTGCCAAACCTCACCAACCGCAGCAGCAGGAGCAGCAGCAGCAGCAGCAGCAGCAGCAGCCTGTGCTGAGTTCATCCCCATTGCCACAGCAGCAGCAGCAGCAACCGCAGCAGCAGGAGCAGCAGCAGCATCCGTCAACAAAGCAGCAGCGGCAGCAGCAGCAGCAGCAGCAGCAGCAGCAGCAGCCCGCGCGCCAGCCGGAAGCCGGCGACACAAAGGCCAGCGGGCACCAGGCGGGGCGCGCCGCAGCAGACACTCACAGCCCCGGGCAGCACCATGCTGAGGGCCAAGGTGAAATGGGGCCGCCCGCCAGCCTGAGAGCAGCTGTGCAGGGCGCCGCGTTGGATGTGGCACAGGAGCACAGACCGGATCCCCCACCAGCCGCCTGGCCGCGCCTCGCCCAGCCCGAGGCAACGACGCTGCAGGAACCACAGGGTGGCGTCCGCCCCGCGCTGCCAGTGCCAGCCCTGCAGCTTGTGGCGGCTGCGGCTGCTGCGCGCAGCGGCGGCAGCAGCGGCGGCGGCGCTGGCAGTGGCGGCGGCGGCGGCGGCGGAAGGGACGAGGGTTTTGACCTGCTGGTGCAGGCGGCCAAGTTTCTGGACGACGGCGGGTCCACTGCCGCGGCGCTTTCTGCGCGGGGACCGACCCCCAGGCGGCCGCCAACCGGCGAGCCGCGGCCGCCGCAGCCGCACGCGACTGCAGGCGCCCTGCCGGCGGCGGCGACGCAGGGCGCCCGATCAGCGCCCGCAATCGCCAAAGGCACAGCCCAGGCTGCGGAGCCATTTGTTAGCGAGCGGCCGCCACAGCACCTCACGACGCCCAGTGGGGGCGCGCCTGCTGAGGCAGCTGCTGGGCAGCTGCCTTTGCCCCCCGCCAGGAGCAGCTGGGACGCATCTCTTCTGCCCGCAATGCTGCGGGCACTCACCACGACCCCGCCTCCACCGCCGCCGCCGCCTTCCGCGGCTGCGGGGGCCTCGGCTGGCGGCGACGGTATGGGTGGCGACGGGCCCGCGTGCGGGGCGGTGGCGAGGCCGCAGACGCGGGCGCGGTTCCAGAGAATCATGAACCAGACCGCGACGGCAATAGCACTGGTGCAGCAGGCGCAGCAGCAGGCGCAGGCGCATGCAGCGTCCGTAAACGGGCAGGCCGCGGCGGCCCCGCAGCCGTAGGCTGGCGGCCGCGGGGCACTCTGAAGGTTGCCAGAAGAACACAATGTGAATTGCGATTGTCACGTGCATCCGTACTGCTTAATCATCCAATGACACGTTTAGTGATGACATGACCTTCATGTACGGCTTTTGCGTAATCTTCATCCTCACAAAAACTGGAAATCCAGCTGGGCAGGATCAGCTGCACAGCTGTTCGCTCGTGTTGGGATCTCCGCGTCAAACGTCGCAGGCCGGAAAAACAAGCCAGCAAGCTGCGTCTGCATGGGCCCGCAGGCACTGCTGCTGAGTGCTCAGAGACTCCGGGTGACGGCAGGATAGTCGGAGGGGCGCTCGGGATTGCTTGGGTGCGAGGGCCTAGTGGCTTGGGGCAGGGGCCCTGCGACAACCATATTAGCAGTTTGTGGTCGCCGTGGGTCACGCTTGACTCCGCTGGCGACGGTCGCATGCGCACTCCCACACGCAACCCTTTCCAATCAAGTTGTACTTGGGAAGCCACATCCGGCGCCAGCAGCCGCCGTCGATCGGTGCTTGCCCGCCTGCCCTTTCTCCTGTGGCCCCGCAGGTGCAGCGCTTCGCCGTCTTTGGCCCAAGCCGCACAGCTCAACGTCGAAGCGCCATGGGGAAGAGACGCCGGGCTGCGCCTTGACTCCTCTACCACAACCTGCTGCCCCTGGCTGCTATAATAGAACTTCAATGCAGCCACTGGTAATCTCACACGACTCAGATGGTAAATAACCCGTGGTTGCCCTTGGCAGCTCCGCTGGCGCTGATTGGAGTGGTACCGCAGTCAACGGACGGTGACGTCGGTCACCTTCTGCTCACAGCCATTGGATTCAGCGCTGATATACAAGATAGCTGCAAGTTTGTGCGTTTTATATAACAGGCCCACAAGCCGCGTGCTGCTACGCGAGATCCGGAGATCAGCGTCCGTTGAAGCAAACGCAATGGCGCTGTCAATGGGTTCAAAGGCTCACGTCCACGCCGGTGTCACCGCATCACAAGCCCGCCTGGTCTGCGTCCGCCGCCCCGTCGCGGCGCGCGCCGCCAAGCACGACGAGCAGCCGCCCTCTGCCGCTGTGCCCCGCCGTGCCGCACTGGTGGCTATCGCGGCAGCGCCAGCCGCGGGCCTGGTGCGCGTGCCTCTCGCGGCCGCCGAGGCGGCGTGCACCGACCTGGTGAGCTCAAGCCGGGGCCCCGCGAAAACTCAGGATCCTACATCGCATACGGTGACCGCTCTGAGCAGCTCTAGCGGTTTTGGGGCGAGCGACGAGGCAGAACGACAGCGCCGGCACGCAGATGTTTGAAGGGAGTCCTATCCTTGCTGCAGGCCTCCCAGCGCCAACAAGCCGCGGCCGCTCCGCGCCGCGCCGCGCCGCGCCGCGCCGCACGCACGCAGATCGACACCCCATCAGGCCTCAAGTACTGCGAGGTATGACAGTGGGGCCCCGCCCCGCCCCGCCTCGCCGATGCGCCTCCACCATGAATTCGCATCAACATTTTCGATACTCCCCGGGCCCCATCCCCCCCAGCATCGCACGCGCACCCCCCACAGATCCCGCCGCCCGCCGTTTGAATGCTCGTTCAAATTCTCAGATCGCCGAGGGCACCGGCAAGGAGCCCGTGAAAGGCGCCCTGATCCGCGCCCACTACACCGGCCGCCTGGCTTCCAATGGGAAGGTGTTTGACTCATCATACACCCGCGGCCGCCCCCTCACCTTCAAGGTGAGTCACCCGCACATCATGCCGCGTCCTGGCCTCTAGACTAACGTCGGCTGACAGCGTGGGGGCTGTGTGCGTATTTGCGTGTGTGTGTGTTTGTGTGTGTGTGTTTTGTTCTTGTGTGTATGTGTGTTTGCGCCTGCGTGTGCGCGCGCACGCGTGTGTGTGTGTGTGTGTGTGTGTGTGTGTGTGTGTGTGTGTGTGCATGTGCAAGCCTCCCCGCATGTTCATAGGCAAGCTAGGACCACCGTCCAAGTGATGAGCGAGCAATGCACGTCCCCGTTCGCGGCACGTCTCCCCTGCCTGCTCACAAATCGCCACGTCACCTCACCGTTGAGTGCTTGCATCGCGCAGCAGACAAACTCCAATCCCCTCCTCCCCTTCCAAGGCACACACACATGCGCACGCCTCCATCCTCCCACTTCCCAAACCCCCCTCCTGCCCCTCCACCTGCCGTTAATGCCAATGCACCCCCCCCCTGGTCCCTCCAAGGTCGGTGCTCGTGAGGTCATCCGGTGAGTCATGGGCCCGGCAACACCCGCACCCACACCTCCCGCCCGTGCACCCGCACGGACGCGCGGGCCCCCAACGGCCGCGGACCCGAACAACCAGCAGCGCCTGGCCCCGCCGCGGCGGCTACTTTTGCCTAAGAGCGCGAAAAGAGCATGTGCGAACCCCGTTGTCATGCGAACGCTGGGCTTTCTGACACGCCGCCCTGGCCCTGCCCACCTCTGTCGGCCCCTGTTCACTCCCGGTTGAGCCCCATGCCTTTGGCACCTTGGCCCCGCTGCCTTCACATACCATTCTCTCACCCCAATCCTTCTCGTCCATTCCGCGCCCTCCCTCACCGCCCGGTGCATCATCGCCTGCCCTCCACCCCCGGGCTCCCCAGAATTTGCTGTCCTCAACATTTTCCTCCTCATCAGGCATCGATATCATCCGCTCTTCATTGATGTACTCCTCATCACGCGCCCCTCACTATATATCTACACACCACATCATCACCGGCTTGCCCTCTACCACATGCCTGCCATCCCACCTCTTCCTTTTCCCCCATCACTCCCTGTCAATGCCATCATCCTTCCCCAACATAATCGTTGCAGCATCCCTCCCCAACATAACCCCCAGGGGCTGGGACCTGGGCATCTTGGGGGACGAGGGCATACCCCCCATGAAGGAGGGCGGCAAGCGGCTCCTCGTCATCCCCTCGGGTGCGGCGCGTGGGGCACGACGCCGCAAATGACTGTCCGAGTGCGCGCGCCGCAGGGGACGGCGGGGCGCTGTTCGGGCAACCCGCGCGCATCACTGAGCCAGCCCCGGTCTAGTCGGCCAGCCTCTGTGCGCGTTCGTATGGGCCGCCCACCGTCATGCACTACGCGGCGCTCGCGGCCTGGGGGAGCGGCGGGAGTGGTGATTGACTGCAAATCAGCAGTGCGTTTGACTTGCTTGCCTCTGTCACGTCTCATCAAACCCCCGCAGCCGGCTACGCACTAACACCTGGTTACCTGAAACGCCCACTATTCCTTGATCTCCCTCCAATTCCCCACATTTATTGTTCCACCCCCCTCCCCCCCAAAACACGCCGTCAAAACCCAAGACGCGCCCCCATTCGCCACCTAGCCCACCCCAGTACCACCCAAACGCCACCTCTGTCCGCCCCAACTTCCCCAACCCAAAACCACTTGCAACTAACCCCCAAACCACCCCTAATTTCCGTCGTCAACCCGAGCCCGCGCTCAAAACCGCTCAACACCGCCCATAACCGCCCATAATTGCCCAAACCTGCCTTAAACTGCCTGCACTCGCAGACCTGGCCTACGGGGACCGCGGCGCCGGCGGCGTCATCCCTGGCGGCGCAACCCTCGAGTTCGAGGTCGAGCTGCTCGGCCGCCGCTGACTCAGCGCTGACACAGCACAAGCACGGACGCGCCGGTGGTGCATGACTCAACGACGCGACGCCAGGCCGTTGGCGCACCCACGGGCGCCGGAGCGCCGAGCCCCGGAGATGTTCCGTTCAGGATGCAGCGGGCGGGACACCACTTGCGCCGGCGGGCCGCGCCCTGCGATCATGCCTGCCCATCTGATGCCGGCAAACGCTGACTTGGCGTGCCGCGACCAGCGGGGCTTCCACAGATGCACGTGCTTCCACTCACTGATAAGAGGGCACCTACGCACTCTCGCAACTTTTGGTTTAAAACAGCGTGCCCCATGTGGAAACAGATTTGATCAGGTCTTGTCTGCCCGGTAAAAACAGAAGCCTTTCATTACAGCACGCCCTGCAAACCAGCATGCGGCAGGGAGCCGCCAATTGATCCCTGAAGTATCTGGCCAGGCAGCCACATGCGCCGGTCGGCGGCGGTCGGCGGCATCGGCAGCGAGCCGGGGCTGGGCGCGGGGCACAATCCAATCTCCCCAAAGGGTCGAGCCATCGAGGCCTGAATCTCTGTGCAGCGGATAATGGTGGAAAAATGGGCTAGCAGAGGGATGACAAAAATGGGCTAGGAGAGGATGGTGCGTTGCTTCTTGCATACACCAGATCTTCAAATGAATGCGGCCCTCCGGCGTGCCGCTGATCAAGTGCAAAAGCGGGGCACCCAGTGTTGAACGCACTGGGCGGGGGGCGGGGAGGCGCGGCCGCCACGCCTCGCAACTGGCCCTGTGTGTGGTGCTTGCGTTGCAAGTTGCGTTGGGAGTGGAGAGCAGATAGGCTGCATGAGCCTGCAAGCAGCAGGCCGTAAAGAGCTCACCGGCCACGGTTATCATGATTGAAGCGGCGTATGCGCATGACACATGATGTATGTGAGCGGGTGCATGATTGCGTGCAGGCTCACGTGAGCGAGCAGGCGCGTGCGTTTGGGTGGGGTGGCAGGGCTTGCTCGCTGCCTGGTAGTGCGACGCTCGTAATGAGAGCCACCGTCATAAAAGGTGGGGTAGGGACAGGGGGCGGGTGCAACGCGCGCTCGCGTGTCGAAGCGCATGGGCGGAAAGTCCTGAGCAGGCTGCCATACACATGAGATTCACAGAGCACAAGATGGAAGGCGGCGCCCCTCACGCTCGAGCTGTCAACAAGGGGAGCCTCAACGGCGTGCTGCTGGTTGTCAGTGCGTGATGCAGGGGTGGCCTGGCCAGCACCCAAATCAGTTGATGCGTGAGCGCGGCGGCTGCATGGCCACGCGGCCCGCAAACCCAGTGGCAGTTCGGCAGGCACATGCGCGCCTGTGCGAGCAGACAGGCGAGTGCACGGTGCTGCAAGCTGATGTCAGCGCGGGTTCAAGAGAAGGGGCGGGGTACAAGCCTGGCTTGGGCAATGCCGCTACACGCACGCGGGTGCGTTGTGCAGGCCGCGCAGTGACGCCGTGACGTATGCAGGCGGCGAGTTCAGGAAGGCATCACCACAGTTTGAGTGAGATGCAGGCCGTTGTATGGGTGTCGGTTTCAGGCAGGTCAGTGCCACGTATATTGCACCGACTCCCTGTTTTCTGACGTGGAGGGTAGTGGAGGCGCCTCCAATTCTGCCCTTTTTCAGCACCTGAGCGCCACAGCCTGCGCCACCGCCGGCGGCGGCCCGATAAGCACGGCCGCCGACCGCCGGCCCGTCGCTGCGGCGGCCGCCACGCCCGCCGTCGCCGCCGCCGCCGCCGCCGCCGCCGCCGCGTCACGCTGCTGCTGGCGCTTCATGTGCTGCCGCTTCCGCGCCTCGGCCTCCCGGCGCTCTGCCTGCAACGACCTGTAGTCGGCAACGTTCAGGGGTCCCATGATATCGCGCACGTCAGGCGCGGATGCCAGCTGCAGCAGGCGCGGCAGGATGGACAGGAGTTCCTGGGGTTGAGGGGGGGGGGAGTGAAGCAGGGGTGGCGTGCCTTGTCGGCAAGCGCATCAGCGTGCAGGGCCGTCAGGTGTGTGTGTGTGTGTGA
>NW_014012494.1:8193-16972 GCF_000611645.1 Monoraphidium neglectum
GCATGTGTGCGTGCTTGAGTAATGGTCCATTTGGTAAGGCGGGCTGCAGCAGTATCTCTGCCGCAGGTTCAGATTATACCAGATCCGCAGCAGCCCACCTGGTCCTCGGGGTCGTCGATGAAGGTGCTGATTGGCACTGCGTTCTCGGGCTGGAAGATGTAGCAGTGGGGGCTGTTGTCCACTATAACAGTGGATGCCAGGTCGCGCCCCAGGCAGCGCAGGTCTTTGGTGTAGCTCCCCTGCGCACGGGCGGCCGGTTGCAGCGGTTGTGGCATCAGCGGGCGCAACGGCTGACCTGGCCGCCCGGGGCAACGGAGCTCGAGGGAGCGGGGCACAGCGGTCCGCAAGGCTTGCGCACAGCAATTGCGGGGGCTGCTTGCAGCCGCCCTCCAGGTCCACACAACAGGCTTCAGATGTGCCAGATCCCCGCGATTCACCCCACTCTGGCATCTGGCATCAAGAAGCATGTGTAGCCTCGTGAGTGTATCAACCAGTTATTGCCCCTCACCTGCAGGGGCAGGCAGGCCTCCCTGAAAAGCCGCCACCGAACTGTCTGGGTGCTGTCAAGCAGGTCAAGCAGGGGGTCGGCGTACGCGGCCAGGCTGGCCGTGAACACCACCACCTGCGCGTGACGAGTTGAGCAACAGCACCGTGCAAATCTTTAACCCTGATTCGAGGTCAGGGCTGCAGGCCACACTCTGCAGCAGGCAGGAGGTCAGGCCCAGCTTGCTTGCGCTTGCGTGCGCTGCCGTCGGCGCGGCTTGTAGGCGGCGGGCCACCTCGCCTCCCGCTGCCCCCTGGCCCCCGCCGGCGGCGCCTCACCTCAAAATGCTGCCCGACGGCGGCGAGGAACTCGTCCACCCAGGGGCGCTTGATCACATACACGTCCACCAGCCGGCCGTCGACGTCGACGGGGACGATGTAGTCAGGATTAGTAACCGGGCGGAAGCTGCTGTGCACCAGGGTCTCGTCCAGGTCAAGCACGAGGGTTTTCTTCAGGGCGTCGGCGGGCCGCTTGGGGCCGATGACGGCGCGCGGCTGCGGCGACGGAGGCCGCGGCAGCACGTGCTGCCGCGGCAGCGGCGCGGCCGGCGCGGCGGGGGCTGCGGCGATGGAGCCGGTCGGGGCAGCGCTTGCGATGATGCAGGGGCCGCTGGTGGGGCGGGACATGAGCTCGCGGCCGGGCGGGGCGCGATGGGGGTTGACCGGCTGCTGCTGCTGCTGCTGCTCCTGCTGCCGCTCCTGCTGCTGCTGCTGCTGCTGCTGCTGCTGCTGCTGCTGCTGCTGCTGCTGCTGCTGCTGCTGCTGCGGCTGATGCTGCTGATGATGATGCAGCGCCAGCTGCTGCTGCTGCTGCTGCTGACGATGGTCAGCTGCATGCCCACATTCTGGGTGCTCACGGCGGTGCATGGAGCCGGCGACGGCGCCAATTCGAGCGGTGCATGGCGCCACCACGCCCGCCCGCGCACGGGGGGCGACCGCGACCCGCGCGACAGGCAGCTGCAGCTGGGACGCCGCGAGACGGGCGTGCGGCGGCGGCGCGAAGCAGCACAGGACAGACCGGACGCGAGCGCGCCACCCTGGGGCGGCATTTGGGGGCAAGCTGCCCCCGTTGATGGAGGGTTCGCTCCAGCTGCTATCACTGCTGCTCAGGTTACTGCTTGTGCTTGCCCTGTTTGCACCGTCAGCTTCATATGTTTCCTCCAAGGTGACGGCCAGCGGCACAGCCGCGCTGTGAACGCCGCTGCTGTTGCCCAGCTCAACGTCGGTCATGGGCCCCCTGTGGCGCGCCAGCGTCTCGAACATATCGGGGCTATCGTCTTTGTCCTTTCAAGCCGGGTCGGAGGGACGTCCGGACGCAATTTAGGTCCCGGTCGTGTGGGTCACTCAGCTCGATGTGGCCGGGTGTCCGCTATGCACGCGCCGACCGTGACGGCTTTTGAAGGGCTACTGAAAAAATCCTATATGTGGTGGAAATCTAGGGGTCCGACGGGGCCAGGAGGCTCCTCAGCACAACGACACCGTGCATGCCCGCAGAAGCACGCTGGGCTGCGGCCTTGGCAGAATGCATGACTATGATAGAATGAACTCTGTGACATTCATATCTGAGGCCATGCTCTTTAAAGGGCATGGAGCGCGTAACTCACTTGGGTTGGTGGCCGCGTTGCTGCTTGGGTTCTCAGCAGCTGTGAAGCCCAAAAAATGAATACTTGACTTATCTTGAATGATGGAGAACGCTCGCAGCTGGGACTGGCCACACCTGGGTCTTCGTCCGGTCTTGAGAGACCAGGTCCGGCCACCCTTTCAGCCAACGCATACGCTATTGCTCAAACCATCAGATCAGGGACTACTGCACCCATACAAAGCATCAAGGCAGGTTCTAATGGTTTTAAGCCATAGCCTGGAGTGGAGTTGCCCTGTCAGTGCCCTGGACACCGCCATCCTGGTGAGCAACATGAGCAAGCGTGTCAGCCCTTGAAATTGATTTCTCTGGCAACAGTTACGGCCTCGCCATTCCCCAGCTTGCCACGATTGCCACCGTGGCTCAATCCGTCTGAACTTGCCATTGTCTCATGCAACCAAGCGGACCCAGGATGCAACAGGCACAGAGCACGTTTCTCACAGTTACTTTGGGATGCATAAGCGAGTGAGCGCGCTTGGCAGGCCCTTGATGGCGCAAACGCACACGGCTGAATAAAGTGGGGCCCGGCCACAAGAAAAGAGGTAGCAGGTGCAGCAAGGCACAGACATCAGACAAAAGACACACAACGATCCAGTTGCTGCAGCTAAGAAACAGAAACACGATCAAACGTGGTCACACAAGGAAGAGCTCAATGCACATGGAATGCCGCAAACCTCAGCGGCAAGCCACGCACGCTGGCCTGCCAGCACTGTCGAAAACTGGTGGTTAGCACGCGTCCCTGCAGCTCCAGCACGCTGCCTTTGACTCGGTCTGCTGAACCAACAGCGGCTGCTGGTCGCTGGAGGCAGCGGCGGCGACAGCAAGGCGGCATCTTGATACGTGACGGGCTGCTTGGGGGCTTGGGCCATGCCGGCACCCGCTGGCGCCGTGTGTCGGCACTACGCTCGTACCAGGGGCTGTGCAGTAAGCATTGCCGCTATGCTATGCTGGCGCGCGGTTGCCCCTCACAGCAGCAGCGGCTGCAGGGTGACCTGACGGGCCGCAGGCGTGGGCCGCTGCCGATTGCCGCCGAAACCGGCGGCAACACTGCCCCTCCCAGCAATTGACGCCGCGCCTCGCGCCACGAGCAGCGAACAGCTGCGTGGCCGCCAGCAATCACCGGCCGGTTGTCTGCATGAGGGTGATGTTGTCTCCCTTCAACAAGATGCGGCCCAGCGGCTTTCTGCTGTTGCGCTTGATGGAGACCTCCTCGGCGTCGTCCAGCACAAGGTTCATGTACTCGTCGAAGCCGATGATGCGACCCTCTATCCGCAGGTCCCGCTGGTCGTACAGCCATATCTGTATTTTCGCTTTGCTTTGCAGGAACCTGAAGATCAGGTTGATGGGCTGCGTCATGATCTTCTGCACCTTGGTCGCCATCTTTGCAAGCTGTTGAAAAGCCTAATTGACGTTTTTTGTGCCGCGGTGCGGGCTGACAACGTGCGGGGTCGGCAGGAGTGATCTGGGCGATCGATGGCGGCTACGGAGGAAGTAGCGGGTTAAAATATTTGTGTGTAGAACCGTGATTCGTTGTGACAAGCCTGGCCCACACGCCAACGTTCCAGGCATGGGAATGCGCAAGGTCGGCCGTGCGCAGCTGCGGACGGGCGAGCACAAGTGGGAGCCGAAACCGCTGAAACCTGGGGGCAATCCATTGCATATACCATCATAGAAGCAGAGAGGGTGTTGCTGTTGTGCATCAGTAGCTGTAGCCGACGAGGCATGGTCGATACGCACATGTGCGGGGGTGCCTGGGGTGGTGGCGGTGAGCACACCTGTAACTCGGTGCGCGCATTCAGCGCAGGCATGAGCACGTCCTTAGCATGGAGCAAACACACCCATTGAACTTAGCCACGGTGCATAAGCCAGACATTCAGGCCCATCACTGCACAGCACACACCATGGCAAGGGGGGCATCACAAGGGCAGAAGAGCATGACACATACACAACCCACCAGTCAAAGGGTTCCTCGGCCAACATGCCGGCTAACCTCCACAAACACACGAAACCTCCTTGACCACTGAGGTCGCTGCGGCACAGTAGAATGCTGGTATTGTACTGAGGCCCCTGAACGGACCAGATTATGCGATGAAGCTGTGGCGTGTGATGAAGCACCCGTGCTAGCCCAGACGGAAGGGCCGACCCAGCTGCAGCCTAAGCACTGCAGCAAAGTGGCATTGGCCGTCCATGCCTCGCCCCTCTACCCTCAACACCATGCCCACTGCTGATTGATCTGTAATGACACCCAACGCACTGCACGTGCCTAGCGCTCCACAATACCGAGGCCTGCGCACAGTTTGAGCCAAGACATGGTGAGAGCCCTGGCAAGCAACTGCGGCTGTCAACCCCCTTGCTTCTCATCTGCCAAGCCAGCCCAGGCCAGCTGCCACCTGGCAGGGGCCGTTGTCAGCACCAGAAGGTGAGGATATGAGCCCGACAGCAAGAGCGCTGCGAGGAGTGAGCGCGCACAACTCTGCAGGCAGGCGCCTGGTTCGCGCCAACAAAAAGACAGTGGCGTGGCGCGACGTGCGCGCAGCCGACGTGCGGGCGCTCGACTGTACTGCTTTCTGCGCCACAAGGGAACTGACCAGCCCCAGCTTGCGCATTGCGCATGGCTCATGCGGACTGGATGATACGTGCGGCCTGCCTACACCACCTTTGATATGTAACCAGCTCGGCCTTGCACCAGTGCCCACCAAAGCCGGAGGGGGGGGGTTCAAGCACAGCTGAGACATACCTGTACTTGCCATGGCTGGTATTGGCTCTCCAGGGTTGCTTGAGACTTGACTGTACTACGGAGAGGGATACACACCACTGCAGATACCAGCTCGAGACAGATCGGGTGCACGGTGGGGATTACGAGTTCAGCGCAATTACACAACTTCACACAGCAGTGAGATGAGCGGCGCGGCTGCGCGTGCTGCTGCCGACCACCGGGAGGGGAGGCGACTAAGACTTGTGCAATCTACACAGAAGGGTATGATGCCGCACACCAATTTGAGCGAGCAGAGACAGGCGCGAACAACAGAAGCACGAGACTTGCAAATCAAGGCGAAGGGCGACATAGCAGCAAACCTGCTATTTCCAAGGCGGCAGTATAGCTGCCACGCCGCGAAAGAGCGATTCACACCCAAAGCAACGCGGTACGGCCGTCGCCATCCCAAGCATAACCTGACGCCACAGCACAATCTGACGCCACAACGGCCAGGAACACGACGGCATGTCAAAAGTGGATGTATTGTGGTGTTGTTGCCCTTGGTGCTGGTTGCGGACAACGCAAGGCCAGGCCAAGCCCGCCGGGGAACAGGTGTGGGTGGCAGGGGGGCGGCCTGGCAGCCGCCCAAGCGGTCGCCCGCAGGGTGTGAGTGTGTGTGTGTGTGCGCGAGGTCTCTTATTGCCGCGCGGATGCGCACGCGATTCGGCTGTGCGGCCTCGGGCATGCTCCTGGGACGAGACAATTGCCGCATGACGGGTGGTGTAAACTGTATAGGTACACTAGATACCGAAGGGAGTGGAGACGCAAACCGAGAGGCCGAGTGCAATGTGCAGCTCCTTGGGCGCCGATAAAACAACGCAGCCCAGCCTTTCACGCACCGCTGCAGCAGCCTGGGCCAGCACAGCACGAGGCTGCGGGCCAGTGCAGCTCTCAGTGCGCGCCAGGGGGTGGCGTGTGTGTCGCTTGCGGTGCGCGCAGGCGGGCAGGTCCATGTGTTGGTGCCTGGCCACCACCCTGCCGCATCACATCCGCCGCATCACATCCGTGCCGAATGAGGACAGCAGCTGGACAGCCATGGAATTGCTCGTTTGTGACTGTGGAAGAGAGGCAGCGGCGACCGGGGCATGCGCCCTCCGCCACGGCCGAGGCAGCTGCGCCGCACATGAGCGCCGCATGCGCGGGTGCCACGCCACTGCGTTGGCGCCTTGGCGCTGTTGCCGCGGGGCCTAGCACAGCGGGCAGCTGCTCCAGACCGCACAGGTCCTGCGCCGTAGCAGGTGCGAACTGCAGCGCAGGCACGCACGTATGCGGTAGGCTGCGCGCTCGCAACGTCGCCGCGCTGTCGTTGCTGCGCCCTCAAGCGCCTCGCCTTGCTGTCCTTGGCACCCATTCCGCAGGTGGCCCGAGCTGCTGGGCTGTGGTGGGTCATCTGTGCGACGGGCGCGGCGCTCCTCAGCTGGAAGCTGGCCGCTGGCGCCAAGCTGGCACGCACCCCTCGCTCAGCGATCATCCCTGTCAAGCGTGCGTCCGTTGTGCCGCTCCGGGGGTGGTGTCTGCCGCCTAGGCACCCTCCCGGCTCGCTTGGTGTTCGTGATGATGAGGGCAAGGTCCTCCTGCGAGAAGTGAGGCGAAGGAGAGCCGGGGTGCTGAGATGTGCTTCTAGCTCCATGCAGCCAGCCAGCGCCCTCATGCAGCAGCTGCGCACCTCTATCTCGTGTGGGTTGAGTGTGATGGTGAAGAACGGCCGCTTGTAGGGCAGCTGGGGCACCGGCATCGTGATTGTCTGCGCCCTGGTGTGTGCAGCGGGCTGCCCCGTGTGAGTGAGCGTGCGTGTGACTTTTAAGATCACTGCGTGAATTTCTTGAGACTTTCCGTCTGAGGTCTCTCTTTTAGACACCCAGGCAGGCGAATCGATGCTCTTCTGCTCACTTACGGCCGCGGGCTGCTTGGTTTTCAGCGCACGTACATATCAACTTGACGTATCTTGTACACAGATTCCGACTTTTACGGTATCGAAGACCTGTTTGATCCAAGTGGGGAGGCTCTGCCAAAGTCGCGCCATCTGTAAATGCTCAATCGAGCACTTGTACAGGGCCTGCATCACAAGGCCAGCGTAAAGATTATTCCACTCCGCTTTCTGCAACGTGCAGCCAGGGCTCCTCGCACATCGGCGGCCAGAATGACGGCGGGTGCGGAGCGCGGGGGCAGGCGGGGAATCACAGGTTGCTGCTGCTGTTGGGGTTTTTGATGGCCAGGCAGTGGCTTGACAGATTGCCGCACGGCCCTAAACAATCGCAGGTGCAAAGACAGCGGCGAGCCCAGACGTCTTGGAGTACTGGCGGCAGGCCGAGGTGGGTGCCGGCGATTCACGACACCCGACATTTATCATGGGGCTGGGTCACGCGTGGTTGGGCGTTCCGGCCTGCGGTCTTGGACGCCCTCGTCGGCGATGCGGCAGGCGGCCCTCAGAGAGCAGACGAGGGCGGAGTGGCCAAGCTGTCATGAGGCCGTAGTTGGGCGGGAAGCCGCGCGACCTGCCGAAGCAGCAGCAGCAGCAGCAGCAGCAGCAGCAGCAGCAGCAGCAGCAGCAGCAGCAGCAGCAGCAGCAGCAGCAGCACCATCATCATCACCAGCAGCAGCAGCAGCAGCAGCAGCAGCAGCAGCAGCAGCAGCAGCAGCAGCAGCAGCAGCAGCAGCAGCACCATCATCATCACCAGCAGCAGCAGCAGCAGCAGCAGCAGCAGGAGCACCATCATCATCACCAGCAGCAGCAGCAGCAAACGCCGCAACACACTCCGACCCGCCCACCTTCAACCCCTCGGCTGCCGCCGTGACAGGCCGTGTGCTTCGATGTCGACAGCACGTTGTGAGCGCAGGCGCGCGCTCGCTTGCTGTGTTGCATGGACGCACACCCATCTGTGGGCCGCAGTTTTGAGGATGTGCGTGCTTGGGCGAGCAATGCCCGCCAGCCGCGCCGAACGGCCTGCCGCGAGCGGCCGCGCCCCACTCGCCGGGCGCACGCGTGCGGTGGTGCCTTGGACGCCGCGCGCATCCGATCCGGCTCGGCCCCGCGACCAGCCTGGATCTGATCTGAGCCCCCACCTGCCGCCCCGGCAGCTGCGAGGACGAGTCCATCGACGAGATCGCGGCTTACCTCGGAGTGGGCGACAAGGTCGCGGCGTTGACGGCCCAGTGAGTGATCTGGGAGGCGATCTGGGAGGCGATCTGTGGTTGAGTAAGGGACCCTGGCATCGATGGGCGCGCAAGCCGGGGCGGGTTCCCAGCACGCGCACGTCGTCGCAACCGGGCGGCTCCACGCAGCCGCCCGCCAGCGTCTGCCGCGGCAGCTGGCGCCGCACTGCGCACGCCACGCCCAGCCCGCAGGCGCGCGTGCGCCACGCCCGACGCCCCGCCGCGCGCACCATCCCGCCCGCCCGCGCGGCTGGCAGGGCTATGGGGGGTTCGGTCAAGTTTGAGGACGCGCTGGCGGCGCGGCTGGGCATCATGCAGCCGAGCGCCGCGCAGCTGCAGCGTTTCCTGGATGAGCATCCCGCGAAGCTGTCGCCAGGTGGGGCGCGCGCGTTGAGCGGATGTGGTGTGGATGTGGGTGGATGTGTTTGCATGTGTGCGCATGTGTGCGTGCGTGCGTGCGTGCGTGCGTGTGTGTGTGTGTGTGTGTGTGTGTGTGTGCGTGCGCGTGCGCGTGTGTGTGCGCATGTGTTTGGGTGTGGATGTGGGTGTGCGTGCGTGCGCGCGTCCGTGTGCGCGTCGCGTGTGTGCGTCGCGTGTGTGCGTCGCGTGTGTGCACTCCAATGGACTTCTTTTTGAGCCGGACTGATCCCTGCCTGCCCCGACGCACCCCTGCTGCCCAACTCCCAGCC
>NW_014012493.1:0-13572 GCF_000611645.1 Monoraphidium neglectum
GGGTGAGGTCGGGGCCGGGCTGCCCGGTTTGGGCGAGTTTGTGGGGGGGGGGGGGTCAAGGCGTCACGGGACAAGCTTCCGTGACCATGGGTGACGGCTGTTGCCAATGTCGAGGTGCATTGCGCAGTGCTCCTGCCTGCTGCGTGACCACCTATTCAATCAGCCTCGCAGCTGGCAAAGGCGTGATGCCCGGCTTGTCGTGTGATGCCGCAGTCGGTCTAGTGTTGTTTGGATGCCCCATCATTCACCTGAGGCTGCTCTCCTTGTTCTCAAATGCCTTGAACACCGCAGTCGCCCCCGCCACGTCCCGCGCCGCCAGGAACCGCCCCGCCTTTGACAGCGCCACCTCAGCCGCCAGCAGAGGGTGGCCAGAGGCCCGCAGCTGCTCGACGCACCAGTCAAAGCCGCCGCCGCCGCCGCTGCCGCCGCCGCCGCCTTGCTGCGCGGCCGCGGGGCCGTCGCGGTCCATGCGCTCGGCTACGAGCTGCGCTGCTGTCAGGACGCGCCTGCAGGGCGTTCCAACATGCACCATCCACGCGGATTACATGCACCATCCACGCGGATTACTAGCTGGCTTGCAGTGTGTCAGCGTGTTGCATGCTGACGGCAGGCCACGATGCCCAAGTGTTGCTGCACACGACAAATGAACTTGTGCAGGACGCTTGCCAGCCGCGTGCGCAGCTGGATCAAAAGATCTCAAACGCCCTTTCCATCCCCAAACCCAGCCCCGCCGCACTCACTCTTGCACCAGCGCCCGCCGCCGCCGCTCCTCCTCCCGCAGCCGGTCCGCCCCGCCCCTCGGCCCCGCCCCCGCCGCGCCGGCACCGCCCCGGCCGCGGCCGCGGCCGCGGGCGTGCCCCCCCGCGTGCTCGTCGTCGCCGTCGCTGTCGTCCGAGTTGGAGCCGCCGTCGGCCTCCGGCGGCAGCTCGGGGCTGCTGACGAGGCACGAGAACGCGGCGCGCATGCCCTCCATGTCCCCCAGGGCGTAGCAGCAGAGCACCAAATGGTACGCCGCCTGCAAGGGTTAAGGGCGGTTCGCGAGCCTATTGCTGTGCGCACTAGTTCAGCACACTGCTGAGGACCCGCACGATGCCGCCGGGCGCTTAGCCATCAAAATCAAGAGTGCACTCTAAGCCTACAGGTGTACCGAGCGCCCGCAGCGCCAAGCAGCGCTGCAGAGATTGCCCAGCCCTGGGTTGTTTGGTTTCAGTTTGAGGCATCAGGCGCACCTGATGCTCCGCCTGCGCCCCGACTGCGGCCTCGTACGCTGCCGCCGCGTCCGCATACTGCCCCATCCGCACAAAGGCCAGCCCGATGTTGCGCAGCAGCCGCGCGCGCTGCGGGCCGGCGGAGGCGGGCAGCGTGTCGAGCGCCATGCGGTACGCCTTGATGGCGGGGGGAAGCTTCCCCTGCTCAAAGTAGACGTTGCCGATGTTGATGCGCAGCCTGCACGGGTTCGCAGGGTATGGCCGGGATGCCGATTCCCATGCCTTTATACCACATGCCCGTGGAACGGTGCATGTCGCAATCAGAACCACAGCAGATCAAACCGTCCCCAGCACTGATAGTGGTGCTTTTGCGCTTCCGCCCTCAGCGCCGCCCCCAGCACGCACCTGGCGCCCTGCGGCTGCTGCTTGTTCTTCAGGAGGGCTGTGTAGCCGTCCAGCGCCTCCTGCCACAGCCGGTTGGCCGCGTACATGGCAGCCACCTGTAACATGCAAGTGCGTTGAAGCAGCATGAGTATGGGCAGTTGGGGCTGGGGGCGCAGGTGAAGGGTTAGGGGCGCGTGGGGGTTTGAAGAAGGTCATACCCGCAGGGAACATGGGATGCAGCACCTCAACCACGTGGGCGTGCTACTCCTAGTCCCCTCCCCCTCCCCGATGCGACTTTGGGGCGCGCTGCTGCCTGCTAATGATGCACCACCTTGCCGCGGCCTCACTCACGCGGCCTGGGCCCCCAAACCTGAAACTCCGCCGCAAACGTCAGCTCGGGGCCGCCATAATCCGCCACGCTGTTGGCGTCCCGAAACTTAGTCAGCGCCCTCTCCCGCTTGCGCGCCTCCAGCGCCTTCTCCAGGGCTGTACATGTGTTTTGGGGTGGGGGCCGGTTGGGTATCCGGGTCGGGTGTGGGACGGCGCCCAGGAGGGGCCGGTGATCGATTGGCGGCAAGCAAAGGGTGCAACAGACAGGGGGCTGCCGGTTGGTGATGCAGATCTGGTCAAAATACACGATTGTGGTCTGCTGCTAGGAATTTTGCGTGTCCCAGGCCCTCTGCCGGCCCAGCGTGCGCGCACTGCTCCCCGTACACGGCCTCATCGGCCCCAGGCTCACCCTGCTGCTGCTCGCCGCGCGCGTGCGCCGCAGCGCTGTCCTCCAGCAGCGCGTGCACCCGCCGCTCCATGTCGCGCGCCGCCTCCTCGGGGCTGGCCTTGCCCTTCCTAGGCAGAAGGCTGCTGGGGCCGTTCGCGGCCAGCGCTGAGCGGCCGGGGCCGCCGAGGGGGTCGAATTTGGCGCGGGGCGCCGAAGAGAAGCCGGCGCCGCGGTTGCTGGTCATGGGGCGGGCCTGTGTGTGTGCGGGGGAAGAGAGAGGGCCGCATCTGTGTGCTGAACCAAGTGCGCTGCCCATGCATTAGTTGTGAACCTTGTGGGCAGTCATCGGACAGGCGCACGACACAACCGGCCCGCAGGAAGCATGGACTGCTGTCCAAGTGCCCCGCCCTCACCATGCCGTCCGAGCCCATGGCAGTCCCCACGCGCCCGCCCGCCGTCCCTGGCGCCGCCATGCCGCCGCCCGTGGACGGGGGGGCTCCTGGGGAGGCAGACTCGGCCCCTGTGAAAGCGGGCGACGCCGCCGCTGCGGCCCCTGCGCCGGCGTCGTCGTCATAACCGCTGTACAGCTCGTCGTCCTGCGTACACGGCGTGAGCACCATGCCAGCTCAGCATGCTTTGCGTTCCTGCCACAGTGCATTACAACAAGGAGCACATGCACACACAGCGCGGTGGTGGAGCAATCTGTTCGCACCTCGGCATCCATCTCAGCAGCCCTGAGGGGCGAAGCACAAGTGTGCCGCAAGATCCTGTGCTTTCAGATGCTGAGAGCTAAGCGGCTCCCTTTTCAGCAGCGGTGCTTCCAGCTGCAGCGCGATGCTGAGAAAAGCCAAAGCAGCGGCGCTGCGTGACGAGTTGAAGCGGCGTGCTCGCAGAGGACCGCCGGTCCCGGTGTTCTGCCCACCTGGCTAGCACAAGCACTATTTATGCCTTTTGACAGCTCATGCGGCTGCGCAAACTTCCACAAGGCTTGCAGGAATGTCGAGTGTCCGCTTTGACCGGTTGTGGGTACGTGAAATCAGCATTCGATTGTTCAGTCGAGTGTATCTATTGTTTCATATTTCATCGTGTTTCATACCGGAGTTGCAACGCATCCGTTGTGATCTGAGATAATCACTCTTGTATCACGGCGATGTTTGCCCCGGATCAGTTCATATCGGATTTCGAGGCGCTATCAAAGCTCCTCAGCCCGCAGGTACAGTCACCGATGCGATCGATTAGTGCGGGCCGGTGCGTGTCGCCCCAAGGCCGCTGCGCCAACGCACAGTCCGCGATCCCCCTGAGGGCCGCGATTACCACACACCATGCCAGGACAATGATGCGGCAGCATTGGAGCAATCAAATGGCATGCAAGCCCACGGCGGCCACGGCGGCACGCCCGCGACCATCGGCTCGCGAGAGCTGCTGCCCGTGACAGTGGCGCAGCCCAGGGGTGAGCCAGGTCCCTTGTCGGCGCCGGCTCCGCAGCCGTGCGAGCCCGCAGATGATCCACATGCTAGCTCTGCATGTTCATGCTTCAAACCGTCCCCTCAACGGAGTCATGCGGGCTGCGCATGCCCCCCAACACTCGGCCCAGGAGCGCGTGTGGACGCCCAGAAGGCCGCAGGCTCGAAGCAGCAGCAGAAGCCGCCAGCGGCGCCGGCGGATGAGAAAGACCTGGCCTTCGACCGAGATGACGGCCGCGAGGTGCCGAGGTGCGCACCCCCGCGTGCCCATGCGCACTCTCAACATGTGCAACTCACTACACTGCACAACACTCCTGCACCCGACACAAGCTGGCGGCACATACCCGGCTGGCCGTCCATGCTAACACGCTGCCCGCAAGCATGCACTCACAGATCTGCGCTGCCTCGGTTGCGCGCGCAGCCATGATCTGGTGTACAAGCAGGCTGTGGGCACGTCTGACGCGTTCCTGGGCATGTCGGGCAAGGACCCCTCCTCAGCCTGCTGCGAGACGCTGGTCGTTCGCATACGGCTGCCACAGGCGGCGTCGTCAGCGGGTGCGTCGCGCGGCAGGCGAGAGGGGGGGCGCATGGACTCGTGCGGTGCATGACTGACTGCGGAGATTAGCCTGCGTGTAGTGCAGCGCACGCCCGTCATAACGGGCAGGCGGCCCCCCGCGTCGCTGCACGGACGCACCCGCGTCGAGTGAAGGATTGCCTTTTTTCATGTGCAGGGCTGGACCTGGATGTGCGGCCAACCCGGCTGCGGCTGCTGTCTGAGCACTAGTGAGCGCTCTGACAGGAGGGCAGGGTGCCGGGTGCAGACCCTGAAGCGCGACCACACCTCTACTGTGTGTCTAGTGCTGACAGCTCGCAGCGGGTCTGAAGGCAGCATGCCAGCCGCCCCCCAGCTGGTGACGCTCCTGCCCACTGTGGCGGATAACTCTCATCGGCTCCCACGCGCATCGCCCCACCCCGCCTGCCGTGCAGCAAGCTGCTGCTGCACCTTCCCCGCAAAGTGGACGCCGACCGCGGCCGCGCGCGGTGGGACGCGGCGAAGAGGGAGCTGGCCGTCAGCGCGCCCATCGTGGACGAGGACCGCTTCCCCTGAGCATGCGCGCAAGGCGGCCGCGCGTTGCTCGTGTCGGGATTGGCCGTTTCTGTGCCTGACAATGCGGCGGCTGGCGCTGAAATCGTGCCCATCAAGGCTGCTTTTGTCACCCCTATTGCTGTGGTGCAGTTACCGTGCCGGCCTCAACCCAAACACAGTACCAGACCCAGCGGAAGGAACTTGCCAGCTCAACAGAGCGGGGAAAAGGGGTTGCACGTGTGCTTAGTAAGGCATCTTTAGGCATGCGTTCTTTGGCTCACAGAATGTGCCCACAGTGAGGGCCGCTGCTTGTGAGGGACAGCGCAAATGGTGAAGCCCGGACACTGCCAACATTATATATATTCAATACTATTATGCGCCGCCACTTGGCCCCTGCTGCAGCAGCTCCACGCCGGCAAGCAGGCTCTCCTCCAGCTGCTGCAGCCACCGCGCCACCCCCTCAGAAGTGCCACTGCCCTCCTGCCCCGCCCACGCCGGCCGCACCTCCACCGCCGCGGCGGCACCTGCGCCTTCGCCCGCGCCGCCGGCCCCTGCGAGCCTGCGCACCAGGAAAGCGCAGTGCGCGCGCGCCGCCACCAGCCGCTCGACAGCATTGGGCAGCTTCCTGACCGCGGCCTTCACAGACTCCCCTTGGTACATCAGCGCCCACAGCGCCGCCGCCGCGTACGCCGCCGCCGCCGCGTTGCCGCCGACGAGCAGCCTGCGACCCCCGCCTGCCGCCGCGGCCGCCGCCGCCGCGTCGGCCGCCGCGACGCTCACTGGGTTGCAGCAGCCCGGCTTGCAGCCGCCGCCGCGGCCGAGCACCACAAACGCCTGCCGCGGCTCGGGCTGGCCCGCGGCCGCCGCGGCCTCGGCCCGCGCGCCCGCCGCGCAGCGGTGCGCGGCCTGCGGCGTCCGTTGCTGCGCCAACAGGGCCTCGGGCTGGAGACTCTCCGCGGCAGCCAGCAGCAGCGGCAGCAGCCGCGCGTCAGCCAGCGCCGGCGCCCGCAGCTCAGCGCAGAACGACAGGTTGTGCACGAGCAGCAGCGCCGCGGCGACCGCGCCGCCGTGCGGCGCCTCAATCGCGGCAACGCACAGTTCCAGCAGCCCCGGGGCATTGCTTGCGCGCAGCAGTGCGCGCTGGCCCTCCGATGCCGCCGCAATGACGGCCAGGGTCTGGAGGATGGAGGCGGCACGTGGGTAGTCCTTCTCCTTGGACATCAGCAAGCTGCGCAGCAGCTTCTGCGCAAGAGGGATGAAGCCGCAGCCTGGGTGCGCCAGCGCGGCGCCGCCGTCGGGGCTGCTGCCAAAGTGAAGCAGGGCGCGCACTGCACCGTGGAACGCGGCGTGCGCCACCGCGGCGCCGCCGCCCGCCGGGGCGCCGGCGGCGGCGCCGTCTTGCTGCTGCCCGCCGGCCTGCAGCGCATACAGCACCAGCGTCAGCGGCGCCGGCAGCCGCGGCCCCGCGGGCGCTGCAATCGCTGCGCGGCACGCCGCGCTGCCGGGCGCCAGGCAGGCCAGCAGGGCAAGCAGCTCCGACAGCAGCGCCGGCCGCTGCATGGCGGCGGGCCACAGCTGCGCGGTCACCCGCAGCAGCCCCGCATCCACCAGGGCCTCTTTTGAGGGCGCGTCGCGAAATGCGACGTGCCGTAGCAGCTCTAAATACAGCAGCAGGCGGCGCTCGCGCGCGGCGTCGAGCTGCTGGCGCTGCTGCTGCTGGCGGGCGGCCGCGGGGGCGGCGCGCTGCTGGCGCTGCTGCTTTGCTGAGCTGGGCAGGTCCGCGTCACCGCTTTCCACCTGCTGCTGCTGCTGCTGTGTGCCTGCTGGGTCGATGGCCTCGCCAGCGTCCTGCTCATCCCGTCTGCCTGCCATGATAGCAGTGACTGCACCGTTGTCGCCACCAGGCCGCACCGCACCTGCTGTGCTCGTCCCCTTGGCGGCGGCCGCGCCCAGCCGCCTGCCCGCTCGCCGAAGCGACAGCGGCGTGCCGGTCCGCCTGGCCTCCGGCCCAGACGTCGCGGTGGACGCGACCGACCGCCGCAGCGGGGACGCGCCGCCGCCACGCGCGGGGCGCGCGGACGGGTCTGGTGCAGCGGTGTCCGCGCGGACCGCGCCCAGCGTCCCTGGCCGCGCCGGCCGCTCGCGGGGGGCGCCGCTGCTGCCGCCCACGCCGCCTTTCCCCGCTGCCGCTGCCGTTGCTGCTGATGCTGCGACTAGGCCGGCCCCCAGGGTGGCGCAGCTGCCCATGAGAGCTGCATGCAGGCCTATGCTCAGGGCGGCTGACTTGGCAGACCGGCTGAAAGCCAGCAGGTTGCGCAGCGCCGCCAGGCATGCCGCCTGGCCTGGCGCATGCCGGTGGCCTGCAGCCGCTGCGTCCGGCGCCCCGCCGCCCGCCTCGCCCGGCCCCGCCGCCCCTTGGTCACGCGGATGCGCGCTGACATCACTCCGAAACTGCTCCGGCCCGTCCGCGCCGTTGGCCGCTGCCTCTGCTGCTACCGGCGTCGCATCGCTGGGGTCGCCTGCGCTGTCGCCCTCTATGAAGTATGAGGAGGGCACCAGGCGCGCCAGGGCCGCGCAGAGTGCGGCGCCCGCGGGTCGGCTGTCGCGGCAGAGTGGCTCGGGCGCGGGCTCTGCGGACCGAGCGTGGCGGCGCCATGAGGTTTTCGGGGCAGCGGGGCGCGCGATGCAGTACGGGTGAACGGCGTTGTGTTGTGGGGTGGTGCTTGCGGCAGGCTGGTATGGTAGGCAGGTCGAGGTGCCGCTGCATCACATTTATATAAACTGGACGAGTCAAAGTACAGTATAGGATGATTGAGGGTGCCTGTGAACATCCCATCAGGCCTGCCCGCACCTGCCCCGCCGTCGTCGCCGCCTGGCTCCGCCGTCGGCCCCACCGCGCCGTCCCCGAGCAGCGCCCTCGCGCACTCCTCGTCCGCAAACAGGCACGCGGCCAGGGACGCCAGCTGCCACTGGCACGCCTGTGGGCACAGGGGATGGTCAAGCAGAGCCGAGACAGACACGGCCAGGCTGCCGCCGCCGCCACCGGCCCCGTCGCCGTCGCCGGCAGCGCCCCGACCGGCCCGCGGTGCGGCCAGCATGGCCTGCAGCCGCTGCCGCGGCTCCTGGCGCTGCAGCAGCCCGGCCAGCGCCTGTGCGGCCGCGTGCGCCGCGGCGAGCTGCTGCCTCCCGAGCTCCAGCCGCTGCAGCTGCGCGGCAGCTTCTGCTGGCTCCAAAGCCCCGGCGGACGCTTCCGCCGCCGCTGGTGGGGCCGCGAGGCGCGGCAGCGCCACTGACAAGTCGTTGAGGGCGCCAGAGAGCAGCTCGGGCAGCCGCCGCGCGGCGGCCGCCGCGGAGGCCCGCGCGGCACTCGCCGCCGCTGCCGGCAGCCCGCCATCGTCCGCCCACGCGGCCGGCGCAGGCAGGCCCGGGCGGATGCGGGGCGCCGCGGCGCACGCGGCCGCGAGTGCCTGCAGGGCGGCTGCCACAGCGGCGGCCGACTGCGCCTGCCATACGAGCGCCTCGGCGGACGCTTGAGCGCCGCCGCACGCCCCGTTGCCGCCGCCGCCGCTGCCAGTGCCAGGCCCAAGGGCAAGGCCGCCTGTAGTTGAGCACGGAAGCCATGCGCAGCCGGCTGCGCTGGTTGGGACGATCTCCTCAGACAGCGCGGCCCTGTCGTGTGCGTCAGAGGCACGCAGGGCGCCGAGGGCGATTGTGAGCGTGGGCGCGAGGCGCTTGGGCGGCAGATTATGCTGCGGCCGCAGCGCGCCATGGCATGGCCATTAAGCGACACACCCTGATCGCCATGGCGTATGCAGACCTGCAGATTCCGCCGACCCCCGCCCCCAGGGGCCGGCGCCCGGCGCTCACCCTGCAGTCGCGAGCCACGTCAGCGCTGCATTGCGTGCGGCCCAGCCCCGCGGCAGCCCGCCGGGCCCCCGCTGCGCCTCGCAGCCGCCGGCGACGATCTCGATAAGGGCCGACACCACATCAAGCTCTCCATCGGGCGCAGCCCCGCCAACGCCCGCGCCCGCGCCCACGCCCGCGTCGCCTTGCGCCGCGGAGCGCCTGCCCCGCATCGG
This sequence comes from Monoraphidium neglectum, assembly GCF_000611645.1. Lineage (NCBI taxonomy): Eukaryota > Viridiplantae > Chlorophyta > Chlorophyceae > Sphaeropleales > Selenastraceae > Monoraphidium > Monoraphidium neglectum. The sequence continues at coordinate 8,940 of NW_014012493.1, forward strand.
CAGCGCCCCGGCAAGGGCCCGCGCCAGCGCTGGCTCGGGGCCCTGCCAGACGCCGCACTGGCCGGCGACGAGGCGCGCCCCGACACCGTCCGGGTCTGCCGCGATGGCGAGCGCCGCCAGCGAGCAGGCCGCCGCCGCGACCGCCGGTGGGGCGCGGCGCGCGGCCGCGGCGCGCAGCAGCGGCGGCAGGGACTCCCAGAGCGCGTGCTGCTGCAGCAGGGACGCGAGGCCGAGGCGGTGCAGCCGCCGCAGCGCGCCGGGCGCCTGCGAGCTGGCGCGGTCGGCGGCGCTTCCTGGGGTTTGGCCGGGCTCATTGGGGCCGCCGCTGCGCGGCTGCTCTCCCTCCTCCCGCTGCCGCTGCTGCACCTCCTCTTGCTGCTGCTGCTCCTCGTCTGGCTGCTGTGCGCCATCCTTGCCGCCCCCCGCCGCATCCGCCGCGTCTTCGCCGCCCGAGAGCGCCACCACGTCGACCGCCGCCGCGGCCGCCACGAACGCGAGCGCCGCCGCGCGCACGCCGTGGCACTCGTACACGTCCGTCGCAACGCGCAGCGCGCGCGCCCCGCAGTCGGGCCAGCCGCGGACGAGCATCCGCTGGGTGGGCTCGGCGCCCGGCGCCAGGAGGGCGGCGAGCAGGCCCATGGCTGAGCGCCGTATGCCGGCCTCCTTGTCCCGTGCGAGCCTGGTGAGATACAAATGGTTGGTCATGGTTGGTGAGGCGCAGGGCAGTGTTTGGCTGCGGCGCAGTGCTGCATACCCCAAGCCTGAAGGCTTGGCAGGCCCCAGCTTCAGCGTGACCATGTGTGCGTGGCAGTCAGGGTTCATTGCTTCACCTCCTGCAGCTGCTGAGGAAGAAATCAAGCCATGCAATCCCCAGGATTGAGAAAAGTGGGGCGCCCCTCACTGCGCATGTCGCACCTTGAAAGCCAGAACGTGCCGCCGACCCCCGCCCACGCTGGCGCCCACACCCCGGCCGGCAGCAGCCGCTGCAGCGCCGCCAGGCAGCGCAGCGCCGGCCGCGCGAGCGCCTTGCCGCGGAAGCCGGCAGAGCGGTGCGCGGCGACGGGCATGGCGGCGCGGCAGATGAGGGGCTCCAGGCAGGCCAGCAGGGCGTCCTCCCAGGAGGAACCACCTGCGGCGTCCGCCCACAGGGCGTCCTGCAATCACGGCGTTGGGCGGCAGCGTTGGTATACATGGTATGGATTTGCGAGCGATTGCGACCCTGATGCATGCGGAGGGTTTTGTTCGCAGTGGTGCGTCAAGCACCAGGACCGGGAGCATGCCTTGTGGCCGCTTGCCGCGGCGGCTCCCGAGCAACCCCTGTGCAATCACCTCCTGCCCCGGCAGCGCCGCCCACTGCCGCAGCCCCGCGAGGACCTCCTCCAGCGCCGCCGCCGCCATGGCCCTGCACGCCGGGTCGCCCTCCTCGTTGCCCGCAATGCCGCCCGCCAGCAGCTCCAGCAGGGCCGGGCCCCCCAGGGCGCGCAGCAGCGTGATGTTGGCGTCGACGCTGCTGTGCAGCCGCGAGCACCTGCGGGGGCAGGGGGGAGAGGCGCCCGGATGCGAGCCTTCAAGGTTAAGAGCCACACAGATCCGTGCATGGTATATCTCATGACTGAGCTATCTCCTCTACCCAGGTCCGCAGCGCCTAGTCCCAAGCCCTTAGCCCTAGCCCTCACCGCAGCAGCTGCAGCAGCAGCGCGAGCGCCCGCCTGCTGACGGCCAGCCCCAGCCGCCGCCGCGCCGCAGGCGCCAGCGCGCCGCCGCCCGCGACCTCGTCCTCATCCACGCCCGCCTCGAGCGCCGCCAGGGGCGGCCGGCCGGTGTCGTCGCAGGCCCCGCGCCGGCGGAGCCAGGGCAGCGCGGAGCCGTGCAGCAGCAGCGCTAGCCGCGCGTATTGGGTCTGCGGGGCGGGCGGCGTGCCGGGGAGAGGAGCGGTGTCGAGGGCCCCCTTTTCGCGCCGCGCCGCCCGCGCTGCAGCGGGCCGTTTGCTCTGAAGCAGCGGGCACACCGCCAACGCTGCACAGGGGCGCGTCGATTACTCGTCCTACCACGGGTTGAAATCACAAGACCCAAAAACCCACAGGACCGGACCTGCGGCCACGGCGTCGCCAGCAGCAGGCGCTCCATCAGTGGCAGGAGCTCCAGCCACAGCTCCTGATCCTCAGCAGTGACCGGCGCCGCCCCCAGGAGCCGCGCCAGCGCGTCCCCAAACGGCGCCGCCGCCAGCGCGCCCAGCCCCGGCCCGCACGACGCAAGCCGCCGCAGCCCGCGGAGCGCGCGGCCGCAGTCTGCGTGGGTGCGCGCAGACGCGGCGGCGGCGAGCGCCGCGGGCGCCAGGTGGGAGGCGTCGAGCGCAGATAGCGTGGCCGCCGTCGCGTGCAGCAGCTGCTGCGGGACGTCCAGCCCCGCCGGCGGCGCGTCGAGCAGCTGCCGCGCAGCTGCCGGGTCGCCGCCCGCGAGGCGCAGCAGGCGCTGCTGCGCGACGAGGCGGCGCCGCGCCGCAGCCGTGGCGCCGACGCCGGCGCCGCGCTGCTGCTCCTGCTGCTGCTGCTGCGGTTGGCCCTGCTGCGCAGCAGGATCCGGGGTGGAGCTGTCATTGTCCCGCCGCGCCGCCAGGAGGTCGAGCGGGACGACTCTGAACGGAAACTTGTTCGCCTCTGCAAACGGCGCGGGCAGCAGAACTGCCCCCGTCCCCGGCGGCACCAAGCTCCAGCCCGCCGCGCCTGCCGCCACCACGCCGCCGAAGCGCCGCGCGGCACTGGCTGCGTAGCCGCGCCAGCGGCGGGCGGGTGGGCCGAACGTGGCGACGGCAAGCAGGCGGGCAGCGGCGCGCCGCATGAAGGTCAGCGGGTGGAAGGCGAGCGGCAGCAGCGGCACCAGCAGCCTGCGCGTTGGGATAGGGAGGAAGTGGCGGCTCAGGACCCAGGGAAACCGTTGGGGCGGGCAGGAAATAGTAGCTTGAGTGGGCGGCGAGTGGCGGATATGATACATGAAACGTGGTAGGATTGCGGCCGCAAGCTTGTGGTTGTGAAGCACATGCAGCATCTGCCGCCCCAGCTCGTGCCACCAGATTTTAACCCCCGAACCTGCCCCCCACCTGTCCGCGTCGCCCGTCAGCCACGCCAGCGCCTTGGCGCTGCGGGCGCACGCGCCAAATAGCAGCGCGAGCGCCGCCGCGGGCAGCTGCAGGCCAAACAGACCGCCGTCCCCGTCGCCGCCCTCGCCGCCGCCGTCCTCGGCAGCGTACCTGCAAAGGCAGTCCAAGGTTTTGGTTTGTGAGGTGCTGAGCCAGGCCTGACCTGAATGCGACCATCATATGGAAAAAGGGTCATATTGATGTGCTGTACCACTTGTCAGCAGAGATCCCGCTGCCTCAGCCTACTCCCTGGAACGAACCGCCAGGCGGCAACCGCACGGCCGCGCGCGCCACTCACCAGGCCGGCGCCGCGAGCAGCCACAGCGCCTCCAGCTGCCGTGGCTCCGCGAGCACCCCCAGCAGCGCGGGCGCGGCCGCCAGGGCCAGGAGCTGCTCCGCCGCAGAGCGCCGCAGCTCCGGCACGAGCTCCCTGGCGGGTCGAGGCAGGGGGGGCCCGCGTCAGTCGGGGCCCGGGAGCGGGTACAGGGGAGACGGCCACGCAGCGGCTGAGGCCCCGGGGCTAGCCAGAAGGCGTGAACAGGCGGCCGGAGTTGCGGCTGGGCTGCTGGGGCAGCCGCCGGCGGCGTTGACGGAGGGTGCCCATTTGAATCGCCTCACATCGGCCCCATTGGCAGCCGCAAGCGGTGAATCATGATCATCGTCTCTAGTCAATCATGCTCAATTCGTATGATGATTATCAAGCTGAACGCCGCCCCACCTGTTGTGTACCACCTCCAGCAGGCCGGCCGCGTCCGCCGCCGTGAAGTTTGCCGCCAGCGCCGGTGACGCGTCAAGCACAGGGTCGCGGCGCGCGGGGCCGCCGGGCGGCCCGCCGCCGTCCAGCAGGCCGCGGAAGGGGTCGGCTGCGGGGAGGGCCGCGGGCGGCGCGAAATGAGAGGCCGGTCGGGGACAGGTATTAACGGCAGAGGGGCCTTCAGCTGCATGGGAGTGCTACGATTTGTGCATGTGCGCAACCCAGGATCCCAGCCGGGCATGTGCTGCAAATCACGTGAGCCGCATTGTGACTCATTAGGCGATTCTTTCATGCCACGGCTGCCACTCCTCACTGCCCACGCCCCACAGCGCAACCCGGGTCAGCGCTGCACCCACCCCCATTAGCCGCGCCTTCGCTTCCGCCATCGTCCCGCGCCAGCCCCGGCGCCACCGCGGCCAGGAGCTCACGCCCCGCGCTCTCCCTGTCCTCTGCAATCCTGCTGAACAGCCGCTGAACGAGCGCCGCGCCGCGGCCCTCCCAGCGCAGGCCGCCTGCAACACCCCTCTCCTGCTGCTCTCGCTCCTGCTGCTGCTGCTGTTGTTGCTGCTGTTGTTGGTCGTCCTCGTCAGCGCGCGCATCCACGCAGTCCGCCAGCGCGAGCGCGTCCGCATCCCCCCTGTAGCACCCCGCCCACGCGCGCCACGCCAGCACGCCGCGCGCGGCGCCCGCGCCGCCAGCCCGCAGCGCGGCCATCAGCACGCGCGCAGCGGCGCGGCGGGTGG
>NW_014012493.1:13973-16953 GCF_000611645.1 Monoraphidium neglectum
GCCGTCATCAGGTGCTCCACCACCTCGGGCGCGAGCGCCAGCCGCAGCGCGCCCGGCACGCGCTGCGCCGCGTCGCCTGCGTCGCCTGCTCGTGTCGTTTCTGGCGCCAGGCTCGCGAGCTGCTGATGCAGCAGCTCGTAGGAAGCTTCCTGCACAACGCCCAGATGCGTCCCAGGGGCAGAGGATACGGGCCCGCCGCCGTCGCCACCGCCGCCGCCGCCGCCGTCGTCCCCGCTCCACGACAGCAGCCGCACCAGCAGCGCCGCGGCGACCGCCGCCAGCGGCCGCCGGTGCGCGTGTGCCGCCGCGCCGTTGGCCGCGGCGCCGGGCGCTGGGCCGTCCGCCGCGGCGGCCGCTGGCAGGCCCCTCAGCGCCACCTCAGCAAGCCGCCGGTCCGCGGCGGCCCCCTGCCCTAACGACGGCAGCGCGTCCCTCAGAGCGCCCAGCCAAGCTGCAGCCAAGCCCCTGAGTTCGTCCCCTCCACCGGGGCCCACACCCGCGCCGCCGGCGCCGGCGCCCTCGGCGCGCACGGCGGCGACGAGCAGCGCCGGCAACTCTGCCGCCGCGCGGTCTGCGGCGGACAGCGCCGCGTGCGCGTCCTCCACGCCCTCCAGCACGGCCAGCGCCCGCGGGCGCAGCCTGGCGAGCACGCGGCGCGCGGCGGGGCGCAGGGACGGCAGCAGCAGCGCGGCGGCCTCGTCGAGCGCAGCGGCCTCTGCGGCATCCGCGATGGAGGGCGGCACGATAGCCGCGCTGCACCACTCCAAGGGCGCCTCGTTGATGAGCCTGCGATCCATCCGCACGTGCATTCATGGGCAGTCGGCGGGCTTGACGCTTGCTACACAGTTCAGTTCTGGCATGCAGCATAGTCTTGCAGAGTGCACGCGGCATTGTGTACGGTTTGGGACTGCCGCACACTCTGTGAGCGGCGCCCACAAGTCCTTACCGCTGCCGCAACTAGGCTTCAGCACAACCGATCCAAGCCCGTTTTGGCCGAGCAATGAGCCATGGCCGCGCACCTGAGGGCCAGCATCAGCAGGTTCATGGTGAAGAGGTCCCACGCCACCAGCCCCGCCGCCGCCAGCGCCTCCGCCGCCAGCGCGCCCCCGTCCCCGCCCGCCGCCGCCGCCGCGCGCGCGGACCGCGCGACAGCGAGCGACGACGCGAGCGACCGGCTGAGCGCAGACAGCATGCCGCGCCACTGCGCCTGCAGCGCCTCCGACAGCCGCCCCACCTCCTCTTGTGACAGCTGCGCCGAAGCTTCCCCAGAAGCCGCCGCCGCCGCGGCCGCCGCCGCAGCCGCCCTGGCGACGAACCGCGCCCCCTCGGCGCCGTCCGCGGGCGCGTCGCCGGGCGGGAGGCGCGCGAGCGGCGCGCATAGCAGCGGGAGGGCTGCGTCGATGATGGGGAGCAGCTCGAAGTGGCGGTCTGGCAGCTTGGTCAGGTCGAGAACCTGAGATCAGGGTTCGGGTGGAGCGGGGGGTGGCAGGGTGTGGGGCAGGGCCGGGGTGGGCAGCTGGGAGCCACGGGCTTCGACACTTTTGGGCGTGCACATGCAAGTTATGCTTGCTTTATGCAGCAAGCAGGCGCTCTTGGGCTGCACTGACGCTCAAACGCCAATATCCACCCAACCAAGAATATGTATGCCCATCGAGCCCTATTATGCGCTCTGCCTTGGGCCACACCGTAGCATCGACCAGTGCCTCACACCCCATACCCTTGCTGCCCAGCTGCAACGCCGGCAAAAACGCCCAGACGCACCGGCCCCGCACCTGCAGCACTATGCTGTGCACGACCCCCGTCACGTCCACCGCGTCCCGCCCCGCCCCCGCCAGCGCCCGCCACGCGTCCGACGCGCCGGCCGGCGGCAGCGGCAGCTGGGGGTAGCTGTCCGTGCAGGTCGGGTCGGCGCCCCTCACGCTGGCCAGCAGCTCTTGTAGCAAGTCGCCCGCCCGCAGCTCTTTTTCGCCGCCCCTGCCACCAGGCCCCCGCGCGTCGTCGGCGCCGCTTGCGTCGCCACTCCTGCCGCCGCCGTCATTGCCGTAGGCTGATGCTGAGAGCTCGGGGTCGCTGCGCAGCGCCAGGGAGCGCTGCAGGCCGGCCACCAGGCGCAGCAGCAGCTCAGCGGCCGCGGACTGGACTGCGTGGCTGGACTTTGGGCTCGCCAGCAGGGCGAGCGTGTTGTCCTGGGGGTTGGGTAGGTATCACACAACACAGTGTTTGGCACGTTGCCTTGCCCCTGAATGGTTGTTGGCGTGGCTGGTCTGGCAGGCACAGGGGCGAAAGGTGGTGGCGCCCACCAAGCAGCTGCTGAGAAGTGCCTGATCATACATAACGTGCAGTCAGCACGAGGGTGTGGTTGTTTGTGGGCCAGGCGCCCCACAGCCCGCCCGAAGGCGCGCGCCGCGTCCTGCCGATCCATCCCTTCCCCCGCGCACCAGCAGGCTGCGCCGCTGCAGCAGCGCCTCAGCAGGGAAGTCCGCCGCCGCCGCGCCGCCCAGCTCGGTGAGCGCGGGCAGCTGCAGGCGCTCGTCGTCCGAGTACTGCAGGCGCACGTTGAGCTCAAACAGGTGCTGGTCGTCCGCGGCGCCCAGGGGGACCAGGGGCAGAGACAGGAAGCCAGGCGGCGGGCCCGCGGAGCCGAGGGCTGGGGAGGGGCACGAGGTTGGTCGGGTGTGGGGGGTGGGGTGAGGGCTCGGTGATGGGTGCTGACGCGCGCGACCCGCCTCGGCCCAGGGCATGACAGGAGCATCGACAGCCGTATTCTCCATGCTGTGCACGAGGGCGAGGCGGGGCAGGGGGCGGCTGGGCCGCGCACCTGCGAAATCCTCCTCCGCGCGCCAGTCTGCCCGCGCCTTGGCCCGCGTCGCGCGCGCGTCCGCCTCATCGAATCGCCCCGCCCGCGACCCCGCGCCGTCCCAGCCAAGGCCGGCGGCGGCGCCGGCCGCCCCGGCCGCCCCGCCAGCGGCGAGCACGGCGG
>NW_014012492.1:0-7077 GCF_000611645.1 Monoraphidium neglectum
GCTGATGTTGCTCCTCCTGCTGCTGCCTCTGTGATTGCTCGGCAGCCTCCAGATCCTGCATGGCTTGATCGATGACCAGCAGCTGCGGCACAAATGGGAATGATGCCACCCAAACTCCAGCCGCCTGCACAATTGTGCATAAGGGCGACCGGGAGAAGCCTTGAGACAGACGCTGGTGCAGCGCCCGGCCCCGTGCCTCGCGTATGTCTGGGCCGCTGGAGCTCGCCTGTTGCATTCGCGCCGAGGTCGCCGCCCAAGCGCAACGCCGCGGCCCCGGGCAGACAGCCCCCCGCCCCTCTGCCTCAACTCGCCAGGCGTGCCGACCGGTCGACGGCCGCGCGGCGCGCGCACCTGCTGCGGCCGCAGGAGGCGGCTGTAGAGCGCGTTGGAGAAGCCTATGACGGTGTAGCAGTACTCCGCCTGCCACTGCTCCAGGTCCGCCACAAGCTCCCGCTGTGCGTCGCCGTCCTCCGCGTGCTCCCCCTGCAGCCGCACCAGCTCCTCGCGCCGCGGCAGCAGGACGGCAAGGCGCGCCTTGTAGACGGCCATCAGCTCCGCCACGGCCAGCCCCTGCGGGGCAGCGGCGGCCGGGGGCAGGGAGAGGGTGGATGCAAGCGGGTGAGCGGCCCTGCTTCACTCCGAAGTCGTTCGGTCCCAAAAGCTGGCTGCAAACGGCTGCAGCGCCATGCGAAACGCGACGATCGCGCTGTAATCATAACGCTGCGTTCCTGCTTCACGCTGGCCGGCTCCTCAGCGGCCTCGGTTTTGTACGCGCGCACCTGATGCCGCGAGAACTTCGCCTGCTTGACCACGAACGCCCAGTGCTCCGGCGACGGGCCCTCCCCCGCCGTGATCGGCGCCAGGGTGTCGAGCCTGTAGAGGCTGACCTCCCCCAGCAGCTGGGGCTTGGCCACCAGCAGCGCGGCGCTCAGCGCCATGAGCTTCGCCAGCTGCTCCTCCAGGCGCGCCGTCGCCGCCGCGTCCTGCGCGCCCGCCTGGAGGCGGTACAGGTCGACGGACGACCGATGGACGTACTGCTGAAGGCGGACTGCGATGGCGGCGACGTCGTACTGCCTGTACCGCTCGAGGGCGGCCGCCGCGCCGTCGGAGAGTTCCATGTGACGCGCCCAGGTGGGCGCGGCCGCGGAGCTGCCGCCGCCGCTGCTGCTGTTCGTGTGGCCCGCGGCCTTGTCGCCCGCGAGGCCGCCGCAGCTGTTGCAGGTGGCGGCGCAGCAGAGCGAGCGGCGGCTGCAGGCCTCGTCGCCGCCGGGGCCGCCCTCATGTCCACAATTACCGCGGTGATCGAACCGCTTGCCGCTGCTGCCACTGCCGCCGCCGCCAGACATGATGGGGGCAACGGCAGCCTCCTCTACAGGGGCCCCGCCGCTGCCCGATGTGCCCGCTGGTGTGTCCACTTCCGGCGTTGCGCTGGGCACTGCGGCGCCTGATGTCTTCAGACGATGCCATTCGTCGCGCAACTCGGTCCAGCCCTGCAGGACACTGTCCTCGTTTTCATCTGCGGCTCCCGTCGCAGACGAGCATGCGCGCAACGGGCGCGTTGCTGCAATCAGGCCCTCCAGGCACAGCACCACCGCCTCCAGTGCGGTGTCCCGGGCTTTGAGCTTTTCATGCTCCTCGGCAAGAGACTGGAGTTGCGCGTGAGTCGACAGCTTCAAGGTCTCGAGCGCCGCGATCACGTCAGATGGTTCGGGCCCCTTGCCAGGGCGTTTGCGACGCTGCACTTGGACTATCGGTATGTTGCGAGTCGGTCGACCCTTGTCCTCCATCACGCCGCTCGCCGGGGGATGCCGCCCATCTCGGCGTCTACAGCCATGTGAAGCCCATGTAGCACGAGAAACTTTGCACTACTAAATAAGGCGCGGCTGCCTCGTTGCGATAGCGTAGTGATGATGCCCGGCATTGGCGGTCCGCAGCCTTCAACCACGTGGGCCGCTTAGTCACGGAGTGACAAGAAGCCCAGCCTGGCGGCTTGCCCGGGCAAAGCTTGACGCAGCGATACCAATTTTGTTGCCATAATACATTTTGCATCCTCTACATCATTGGCAGTCTAACACAGGGACTGCATGCAGCATACAGGTAGTCGCGTCCGATTGACCCACCCAGGGGAGCGCAGCGAGCACAAAGCATGGCCCAAAAGCGATTTATCAAGCACCACTGCGTTGCGGTGTCTCATATGCTTCTACACAGGCCGCCCGTCCTCCGCACTTGCCAATCACACATACTGCACATACATTACATAGGTAACCAATGTACGCAGCTCGAGGCAGGCTGGTGACATTGTGGTCAGCTGTCCGTGTTGCCATACTATATTACATTCGCTGATAAAAAGTTGATCTGCTACACTTTATGGTTGTAGCACTTGGTTTCGTTGGAGGCAACGAATGCAGATAGGGGTTGAACTGCGTGTGTGAGCTGCTCGACAATGAAACCTGCTGGGCTGGGAGAGGTGCGGGATTTATTCTGAGGCCACACGCCAGCAGCGCGCCTCAAAATTCAAAACAGTTGTGGGGAAGGGGTCGCGTGGCTGCTGGTAGTCGGTGCAGTCAACCCCTCCTGCCATTCTCGGCATGCACGACACGCATGCTGTGCTCACTGCTGATCGTCTATACCGGTAGGCAACAAACTCTGGTTTACGACGAGAGAGGCGGGATGTCCGATATGCATGCTTGAACGCTGCTGATTTCATTATGCTGATCTGAAGATCACCGACAAGCAGCCCAATCGCCTTAGAGGCATACAGCTGCAATTCAAATTCCTGACATTTTGTAATATGCGGGTTGCAATCGTGTCTGGCGCGGCACGAAGCGCCGGTATCGGCCATGCAGTTGCGAAAGCGTTGCACGCTTCAGGGTGCGTTGGTGTAGCAGCAACTGAAGCTGACATGCACACTGCCCGCCCAGCACCCTGAACACGGACTTCATTTCCCAATCCTTCGCCAATGGGGACTCCGCTGCACGCTGGCCCACCCTCTCCACGACCGACCCTGCACCACCCTTGACCTTCTCACCCCCTCCGCCAACGAGCACACCCACACTTGCATGTACGCGAGGGAGCGAATGTGCACGCACACACACTCTTTATCTTTGACACACACACACACACACACACACACACACACACACACACACACACACACACACACGCTCTCTCTCTCTCTCTCTCTCTCTCTCTGTGTGTCTGTCTGTATGTATGTCTCACACGCATGCACCTCGCAACGCCCCGTCCCCCCAGTTACCGTGTGGTAGGCCTTGACAACCGGCCCCCTGAGGCTGGCACGCTGTGGCTGGACGGCTCCCCCTCGGCCGACCTGCTGCAGCTGGACCTGGCCGACGAAAGCCAAATAGACGCACTCCCGACGCAGCTGCTGTCCAGGCTTGGCGTTGCTACATGCCACTGCCTCGTGAACAACGCCGGCATCGCAGGCGCGCCGCGACTGATACGCCGAGACTGCTAGTATGTGTGGCCCGCGGCCGTGCGCCCGCCCACCACGCGTGTAGCGTTGCTGAAGTGGGGCTTGTTCAAATACACGGTGTTTTGCTTACTATCTAGCCATGCCACCGGGCCGCGAAAACCTTGCGCTCGTCTTGCGGCGATCGCTCGTGTGCAGACCCCTACCTGCCATCAACCTCCCCTGGAGCCCCAGAGCGAAGGGCTGCTTTCCGCCGGTACATCCAGGCGAGGCCCCTGTGGCAACAGGGCCTCGCGACCCGCAGTTGCCTGGTTGCATTTTGAGCAGCGGGTCAAGGTGTGCGGCAACGTGGTTGAAGGCCCCGAGCATACAGGCTTTTCTGCCTCATACACGCTCCTCGACTGACCTACCTCTCGCACGCATCTCCCTGCTCATCACTGCTGCAGCTGTGGCACCCCTCATCTACGCCCCTCGGCTGCACGATTGCCCCCCTGAACAGGTGAACCTGACGGCGGCCTTCTTGCTGACCGAGGTGTTGGCGCCGCTGATGCCTCCGGGGGACGCCTCCGTGATCCACATCTCATCAACGCGCGCCCTCCAGTCAGAGCCCAACAGCGAGGTGCGGCTCGCGCGGGCGGCGACGTCTATCACATTACTTCATGAAACCTTGCGTACATTTGAGTGTGCATGCGTGTGCTGCTGCTGGTCTTTCTGCGCACGCACAAACCAGGCATGCAAGCATGCGTGCATACGCGCGTGCGTGCGCGTGAGTCTAGATGTGTGCGCGCGTGCATCTGTTCCCTTGCTCATGATATTCTACAGCCCAACATCTAGAACAAACCTTACACTCAAGCTCCCTCCCACCTCCCGCAACGCCCACGCAAAGGGCTACGGTGCCGCGAAGGCCGGCCTTGTGGGCCTCACTCATGCGCAGGCGGCCTCCCTGGCGGGCGTGGCGCGCGTCAACTGCGTCTGCCCCGGCTGGATCGACACGTCGGGCGACGCGGCGTCCCTGCGGCCCGAGGACCACGCCTGGCACTGGACAGGTGAGCGCACGCGGCGCTGAGCAGTGGCCTGCCCCTGGGCCCTGCGCATGTCCATGTCCTTGCGTGTCACAATGCTCTGCCTGCCAACCGCTACGCCAGCCCTGTGATGCGGACACCCTCAGCCTGGCGTTCGCGACGTGGCATGCACGCTGCGTTGCACGCCCGAAAACTCTGCTGTTGTGCGCCGTCCCGGGCCGGCCAAACCCCAAGCACGCGCGTTCCAACACTGCCGCCGCCGCGCAGGCTCTGTGGGTCGCCCCGAGGACGTGGCGGAGATCGTGGCCTTCCTGGCCGATGGGGCGCGCTCCCGCTTCATCACTGGCCAGCAATTCGTTGTGGACGGCGGCGTGTCGCGGCGCATGACCTACCCAGAGTAGCGCGAGCGCCGCCCCCGCGGTGGCGCCCAGGCAGACAAGGGCCGCCTGGCGCGTGAGCCATCGCGCGTTCACCATGCACAGGGCCAAGCAGGGCCGAGCAGGCGCTGACGAGGGCGCTGCAGCACTGCACGGTGACTACTGTTTACATCCGGCAGGGGAGCCCCACAGAGGGCAGGGCGCCGTTGCAATTGCATTTGGGTTGTGATGATGATGTGTCCATTTGATTGCCTTGTACAAACGCAATTCAAGGACCACAACTGAAATTCAGTGGCCGCAGCCCTTGAACATTGAAGCTATAGCGCGAGCGTGGACAATTGGGCAGCTGAATCTGCACACATTGCCACGTGACGAGGGTCGCCGGGGCGCCGCACGCATCTACGTCAACGCGGCCCCGCCGCCTCGGGCGCCGCCATCTCGACCGGCGCTGCCGATGCCGCGGCGTCGCCCGCGGCAGCCGCGAGAGCTTTCAGCTCGCGCGCTGCGGCGGCCGCATGACCGAGGCGCTCCAACAGCGGCCGCAGCTGGCGGCTGACGGCCAGGAGCTCATTGCCATCTCTGACCAGGTCGGCAGTGGAGGCCTGCGGCGAATGCCCACGTGCGCGCCGCGGCGGTGCGAGGGTGGGTGCACATGGGCGGGTGGGGCCGGGGTTGGGCAAGGGCGCGTGCAGTGCTGAGGCCTGCGGTCGCATGCGGTGCCAGGGCGCACAGCTGGGACTCGAGCGCCCAGGTACAGCTGCGCGCCAGCCGCGCCACCCCAGGGAAGCGCCCAAGGCGGGCAGGACACAGGCTTCAGAAAGACGCAGACTCAGTCCCTCCCCCGTGCTTGCCTGCAGCTGCTGCGCGGCCGCCTCGTGCACCAGCACATTTTCAAGCACAAACTCGCACAGCTGCCGCGACTGCGCGTTGGCGCTTTGCGACAGCCGCAAGACCTCTGCAGCCACACGAGGCGGGCAGGTGCCGAGCGCCTTGGCCAGCGGCGGCGGGGTCAATGACGCATCATTGGCGGATGGGGCCGGTGCAGGCGGCGCACTCGGGGCAGGTGTGCCACCAGCTCTGCTGCCGCCTGACGGCGCGCCACCACCGTCGACCCGCAGCATGGGTAGCAGCTAAGTTCTTGATGGGATATCAGGACATCGAAAAGAAACGCTAGCAAAGGCCTTGCACGCTTTCTAGCATGACATTCGAATGGTGCAGATCATCATCAGTGATCTGCGCGTCGTGTTTGAGGTGACACCCGACGAGCATCATATGACTACGACACCATACTAACAATGTGCATACCTGTACGGGAAGCTTGGACTGCTAGGGGCACAAGTGCTGCTGCAGCAGCTTCGAGCCACCCTCAAAACGTACCCGGGGCCTACGTTATTTTGCGGGGTATGCGTCCGGCGCCACCGGGGGCTTGCATGGAATCCACACGTAGCCGAACGCATCTTTCACAGCAACACCCTTTCACAAGTCAAGCGGGCTCCATCACAGCTCTTGCCGTCCAGCGCGCCGGCTGCAGCTGGGGGCCGGGTGATCGCATCTTCACAGCATCCAAACCAATATCGGCAGCCTAGGCGCACATATACACCGCGGCAGCCGCGCCATGGTGGTGTAGCTGAGTTGGCCCGTATGCTGGATAAGGGGCCCGCGGGGGCCGCACCTGGCCCCGGGGTGCCCGAATGGCAGTTCTTGCAGTGCTTTGGCGAGCGTACACCGGGCGAGGAGGTCCAGGAGGGTGAGCTCACCAAGGGGCAGGCATGACATGGCTCGGGCAGTGGCGGGCTTTGCTCCCTGGCCATCCGCTCAGTCGGCCCCCCGATCGCTTCCGATTGCTCAGCTGATGTCATATCAACGGTGGAGTTCGATGCGGACGGCTCCTACCTGGCGACGGGCGACAGGGGAGGTCGCGTGGTGCTGTTTGAGCGGGTGCCGATGCAAAAGGTGCGCGCGCGGCACGTGCGGCCCGGCGCGCTCCATGCACCAAGCTGCCATCAGCAGCATTATAGGCAATCTTGCAAATAAGGGCTGCCAGCGTTGCGGACTGCAGGCGATGGGGCGTGGCGCCGCACGACGCGCCGTTACCGCCAGCATGCGACACGGCGGGCTGGGCGGCCCGGCGCTTGCGCGAACGCAGCCGCCGCAGTGTGCTCCCACGCCGCGCCCAAATGACCTGCACGGCTTGACCCCGCGCTGCCTGGCAGCCATGAACCCCTCCGTCGCAACCATACCCCCAACA
>NW_014012492.1:7249-9017 GCF_000611645.1 Monoraphidium neglectum
CCGCCGCTTCCCGGCTGCCGCGCGTCTCACCCCCCGCCGCCCCTCCTCCAAGCCCCCCCCCCCTTGCCACCCATTGCCCCCCTCCCCCGCGCGCAGCGGTATGTCGGCATGGACCAGCGGGCGCCGCCCCTGCCGCGCGGCCCCGGGTTTGAGTACCGCTACCTGACAGAGTTCCAGTCGCACGAGCCCGAGTTCGACTACCTCAAGAGCCTCGAGATCGAGGAGAAGATCAACAAGGTGCGCGGGCGCAGGGCGTGCATGACGAAGGCCCCTTTGCACAAAGCACCAAAACGACAAGACTTCCTGCAAAACGGCGTCCCACGCGCGGCGGCCGGGCCCCACTGGCCCGGCGCCTGCTCGCCATGTCCCCCCTTCTCTCCCCCTGTGCCCGCCTCCTTTCCTCTGCCGCCGGCCCCCTTCTCTTTGCCTGCGGGATGCTGGGGTGTTCTGTGTGTGCACACACACACACACACACACGCACACACACACACACACACATGTGATTCGCATGTGCATTCTGGGCGCGTGCATCAGCTTGAGCGCACGTATGCATGCATCCGTGTGAGCACTCACGCACACACTTGACGCGTGGGCGCATGCGTGCGTGCTGCACGCGCATACACTCGCACACATGCATGCACACCCTCCCCCCCCAACACACACACTTGCTGACACACACACACACTCTCGCTCTCTCTCTCTCTCTCTCTCATACAGGTGCGGTGGGTGCGCAGCCGCGGCGGCAGCAAGCACGTGATCTCCACAAACGACAAGACCATCAAGCTGTGGAAGGTGTACGAGAAGAGAGTGTCCAGCGTCACAGGGTTCAACGTCGACCGCAGCAGGTGCCTTTCGGCAGCGGGGCCCACACCAAGCATGGCCCAGGGAGCTGCCACCTTGGGGGATTGGCCGCGTGTGAGGCCTCGAGGGCGAGGCAAGCCCCTCGCGCAGCCACGCGCTCGCTTGGAAAATGCAGGACGGGCAAGGTTGCATTACCTGACCGCAACCCCGCGAGTCGAAAACCAGCCAACCAGGCTGGTGCCGACACTAGACTACCACCCTGCAGACTCACATGTTGCCCCACACCCCACCGTGGCCTGCCCCGCAGCGGCGGCTTCGCCCCCGGCTTCAGCGCCCCGCAGCCGCCCGCCGCGCCGTGGCCGCTGCGCATGCCGACCGTCGCCGGCAGCGAGCTGCTGCTCGCATCGCGCGCCAAGCGGGTCTACTCCAATGCCCACGCGTACCACATCAACTCCATCAGCGTCAACAGCGACCAGGAGACGTTCCTGTCGGCCGACGATCTGAGAATCAACCTCTGGAACCTCGAGGTCACAGATCAGAGCTTCAACATCGTGGACATCAAGCCGCAGCACATGGAGGACCTGACGGAGGTCATAACCTCGGCCGAGTTTCACCCACGGCACTGCAACGTGTTTGCGTACAGCAGCAGCAAGGGGTGCATCCGGCTCGCCGACATGCGGGGCGCAGCGCTGTGCGACAGGGGGGCCAAGGCGTTTGAGGAGGCGGACGCCAACCCGGTGAGCGCGCTGCTACGCCGCACTGGGTTGCTGGCGTGCGCAGCAAATGCAGGAAGTTGGCTGTCGACAGGGGCCAGGCTCACTTGATTTCGCCCCCACGGCAATAAAAGAGCCTTCTGCTGCTGTCCTGTCTTGCGCTGCCGGCCCCGAGCCCAACTGCAGCCCTCGCCGCCTCTCAACCACCCTCTCACCCAGCAGCCCCCACTCTTGACTCTCCCGCCCCACGCCCC
>NW_014012492.1:9911-13816 GCF_000611645.1 Monoraphidium neglectum
CCCCCTCTTGACTCTCCCGCCCCACGCCCCGCCCGGCCCCCTTCTGCCCCCGCCGCCGCCCCGCAGGGCGCCAAGTCGTTCTTCAGCGAGATCATCGCGTCGATCAGCGACGTGCGCTTCAGCCGCGACGGCCGCTACCTGCTGTCGCGCGACTACATGACCGTCAAGCTCTGGGACCTCGCCATGGAGGGCGCCCCCGTGGCCACCTACAACGTCCACGAGCCGCTGCGGCAGAGGGTGAGCCCGGGCTCTCCCCTCTCCTGCACCGGCCGGGGCGCAAGCGCACAATGCCGCGCGCCGCGGCAACGCGCGGTGGACTCGCGTCAGGCGCAGCATACAGAGCGACCAAAGCCCGCGTCACAATGCCCGACCGCGTGCCGCCCCTCTCTGCCCCTCTCGAAAAACAGCTGTGCGACCTGTATGAGAACGACTGCATCTTCGACAAGTTCGACGCGTGCATGAACGGCGACGCGACCCACATCGCGACGGGCTCGTACGCCAACGGTTTCCGGGTCTTTGGGCCTGGCGGCGGCGAGGCGGCGCTCGAGGCGACGCGGGACCCCATGCGGCGGCGGGTGCAGCCGGGGGCGGGCAAGGTGCGCGGGCGCATGGGCCTGGGTGCGCGGCGGTCCGGCCGCGCCCGCGTGGGGCCCCGCCGCGGGTCGGGCCGCGCGTCGGACGGAGCCGCGCCGCGGCTGTCCCGCCCCGGCGCGGCGCGGCGCGAGCGCGGAAGGCGCGCCTCGCTCTTTGGACGAAGGCTGTCGCAGCGCGGCTCGTGGCTCGTGGCGGAGATTCCACGCGCCAGCCAGCAACGCTGCGCTGCCAGCCCACTGACGGCGCGGCCCGGCCCGCCGCCTTCCCCTCCCCCAGGCGCAGCAGCGCTGGACCGTCCGCGCCAAGCACGGCCCCGGCAAGCGCGGCGCCGCCGCCGCCGCCGCCGCCGCGGGCGGCCTGGAGGGGTGCGGAGACTACGAGGCCAAGCTGCTGCACCTGGCGTGGCACCCGGAGGCTGATGTGATCGCTTGCGCCGCATCAAACAGCTTGTACATGTTCTGCGCGTGAGGGGCGGCATCCTGCACCCGCGGCCGGCTTGCCCCGGTGCCGCGCGCGTGCCGCCACGGGACGGCCGGCGGTGGCGGGGCGGCCCTGCGCGGTGCCGGCGCCGCCGCGCGGCTGGCGGGCGCGAGCGTGCGCGCGTGCGTGCGTCGGCGCGCGGCAGCCGCTCGGCGCGGCGGCTGAGGGAGCCGCGCGCCCGCCCCGCAGCTGACGCAAAAGCGACGCGCGGCAACTGGCTGGGCCGTTTGCCTGCGGCCCCTGGACTTTTCGCCCACCGCTGCAGCCGGCCAGGCGCCGCGCCTGCTCTTCTGCGGCCTTAGCAAGCGGCAGAAGCCACCAGGAGCCGCGACTGCCGCCTGCTTCCCTAGCGGCGCGCCGGCGGCTCCCTCGCCGCTGCAGCCTTCTGCCCCCCGGCCGCCCGCGCCCCTTGCGGCGCCCCGCGCTGCCGTATCGCCCTGCAGGAATACTATTATTGTTTTTTGCCCCTGCGGGCGCCGCGGGACGATGCCCGACCCTGTTTGGCGGCGGCCGCCCCACCGGTTGCGGCGAGGATCGCAGTTACTTGTGGGCCCCGTGCGCGCCCATACATGCTTGCAGGTGCAACTTCCAAGCCGGCCTGCCGCCTCATGACGTGGGCCCCCATGTGCGGCGCGGCGGGGGCTGCGCCCGCTGTCGCGCGCAGGCCGCGCGGGTGTTGCCACGGGGCGCACGTGCGCGGCGGTTGCTGTTTTGCCGCGTATTGCGGCATGCCTGCAGGTATCAGGATCGGCACTTGCTTGTACAGCCTTCGCGCCACACCTCGGGTGCTTGCGTTTCTTAGAGGACGCCGCGCGGCCGCGCGGAGCGGCCCCACAACGGCCCCCGCCCCCTGTCCGCGCGGCGCGGCCGCCGCGCCGCCCCCCATTCCAGGGTCTGCCAGTTGTCGACGGCTGCGCACCCGCCATCACCTCTGCAGGGCGCGCGGGCGTCTTGTGCCCGGCCATGCACGCTGAGGGACGTAGCCCCGCTGCGGGGCGGGCCCCCAGCACGGGCTTTGTTCAGGCGCCCGTGACGGGATGCTTTAGGCACAAGACGCGTTCCGCGGGCCTGCAAGCCACAGCACCGCACAGTATTGCATCCTTCTAATCCAAATGAGAAGGCCGGCCGAGCGAGGGCGCGCCGGGGGCCTGCTCGCCCGGCGCGGCGGTGTGCGGGGCGCAGGCATGCCCCGTCGCCCCGCGAGCCTCCAGGCGGGCCCTTGCGGTGGCCCCCTGCGCGAGGCGGCCACCGACACATTGTCAGGCGGCCGCCAGCCCGCCAGCCCGCCCCGCGCCCCCTTCGTCCGGGCACTGCCCAGCGCTCCTTTGCAGACGCTCCCATGCGTGCCATTGGGGCCGACCTGGAGGGCAGCGGAGCCCACATTGAACAGTCAAGACCCCCAGCGCATCCCCCACATGGCTAACCCCAACCCGCGCAAAGGCGCCGCCGCCAACCTGCCGGGGCGTCACGCCCCCCCTCCCCCCCACCCTGGCTTTCAACTGCTCTGAACTGCTTTCAATCGTGCTCAACTGCTCACTGCTTTTGGCTTTGTGAGGGGCCTCTCTCGCCCAATTTCCCAGGTTTGGGCCCCTCTCATTGCCCGTGCATTGCCCATGAATTCAACCCTATGTTGTAATACCCAGGCAGGAAGGCGAGCTATGCTGAGGCGGGGAACCGGCCGCTGGAAAGGCACGGGCGTGCCAAGAGAGACGGGTTACAACAGCTGAGGAACGTGCAGCCAGGGCGAGGACGCCGCGTGTGCGCTGACGGAATGGAATGGTTGTATGCAGGCGTGGACGAAGAAGAGATGACGCGCCGGCCCTTGCGGCGGGCGCCGGCGCCCCACAAGCGTATCCCCAGACACCCCCGCGCGGCCGGGCGGCGGCGGCCCAGAGCAGGCCCGCCCCCGCCGCCGCGCGCGGTCAGCAGGAGCAGAGTGAGTTGCGCTGCTGCGGCTGGCTGGCGAGCTGCACCGTGGCGGGCGCGAGCTGCACGTTGACCAGGTCCTCGCCGCGGCCGCCGCCGCCTGCGCCAGAGTCCATCCCGGGCAGAGCCGCCGCGATCTTCCGGAACAGCGCCTGGGGGTCCAGGACGGTGCGCGCACGTGCAACGCGTGTCACCGTACAGAATCCGTCCGCGTTTTCGCGCTTGAAAGTCCGCCCGCGAGGCCGGGAACGCTGGCGCTGCAGGCCGCCCGCTGGGCCGCCCGCCAGCCCCAGGCGGCCGGGCCGCTGCTCCTCTCTCGCACCCGCGGGCGCGCATGACATCCCTGTCAGAGCACCCCCAAGCC
The DNA here is from genome assembly GCF_000611645.1 of Monoraphidium neglectum. NCBI lineage: Eukaryota > Viridiplantae > Chlorophyta > Chlorophyceae > Sphaeropleales > Selenastraceae > Monoraphidium > Monoraphidium neglectum. Next base: position 13,276 of record NW_014012492.1, read on the forward strand.
CCACCTTGATGTTGAACCCGGCCTTTGCGCTGGTCTCTATAAAGTTCACGGCCAGCTCCCGCGCCTTGGCGTCGCCCTCCTCCAACGACACCTGCCTGTGGAGGGCCGCACGCCCCGGCCGACGCGCGAGGGCGCACAGGGGTCAGCGGCGGCATCGGGCGCGCTGCGGCGCGCGCGACATGGCCACAGCGCACTGCTGCACCCCTCACCTCGCCCCAGCCACTCATAGCCTTGCAGCCTGCTCTCCGCGCCCCCCACAGGCGCTACTCGACCGCCCAGTGCCCCCCCTTCAGCACAGCACCTCTCCAGCAAGCACTTGCCATCGATGGTGTGCTTGTTTTGCCGATCAAGTGCCCAAAGCCCCGCGCTGCTGCCCAACCCCCTTCCCCCCAAAAGCTCCCAAGGCCGCCCACCGCTTGTCCAGCAGGTCCGTCTTGTTGCCGACCAGGAATATGATGACGTCACTGCCGCGCTCGGTGCGCACCTCCTGGATCCACCGCACCGTGTTGAGGAAAGACGCGCGGTCTGCGGACAGCGGGCG
>NW_014012492.1:14057-17856 GCF_000611645.1 Monoraphidium neglectum
GGGGGGGGGGGGGAGGCGGAGGGAGGGTCGGGCGGCTGGCCGGGCCCCGGCGGGACCAGAGCACAGGCGCGCCGCCTGACGCGAGCGCGAGAGTCGTTCCAGCACCTGCAGGCCCGCGTGAGCGGCTTCGCACGGCCCGCCGATCCCGCCACGATGCCTCGCCCGCGTCCGCCCAGCCACTGGGTTGCCTCGCGTGCTCGCGAGACCCCGGGGTCCTCACTGGTGACATCATACACTACAACTGCCACAGACGAGTCCCGGATGTAGCTGGGGATTAGGCTGCGGAACCGCTCCTGGCCGGCGGTGTCCCTGCGCAGCAGCAGCAGCGTCAGCTTCAGCAGCAGGAGCACCAGCAGCAGCAGCAGCAGCGGCAGCAGCAGCAGCAGCAGCAGCAGCGGCGGTGCTGTCAAGAGCAAGGACCAGGCCTCTGATCCCTCTCGGCCGGCGCAGCGGCCTGATCGCGGCCCCGCCCCCTCGCTGCCTGTGCGCCGCTGGGGTGCCTTGCTGCCGCTTGCTGGTGCTCCCCACAGCTGCACTTCCCAAAAGCCTGAACACGCGACGCTGCCGCGCACCACAGCTGCAGCCGCACAGTCCGATCTTCCAAGTACATGGTCTTAGAAAGAAAGTCAATGCCTATTGTGGCCTGCGGGCGTCAGTTGCGTGGCAAAGAGGCCGCACTGTGTGTGGCAGAGTGTGTCACAGCAGCAACACACCGCAGGCGTTGCCCAGCAGGCTCATGCACGAGCACACACCCACTGCAACAGGTGGTGCAACAGGGTCCACGCCAGGGGGCATGCAGACGGCTGGAGCACGGCGGTGCTAGCGGGCGCGCGTGCTTTGACAGCTGCTGCGATGAGCTCGCGCCAGCGATGCGCAGCAGCGCAGCGGCCGCGATCGCTGCACGCGGGGCGGCTGGCACCTGATAGGTGTTGTCAAACTTGTCATACATGAACCGTGTGATGATGCTGGTCTTGCCGACCGACTGGTCCCCCAGGAACACCTGCACAACAGCCGGTGCAGCGCCAAGTATGGGCGCGCGTCAGATCCGCTGGCGCAGCAACAGGCGGTGCCGGGGCCCCTGGCCTCCGTTTCTGTGTGATCATGGAATTCATTACCGGACGCACCAGCTTGTATTTAGCGAGGGGGGCGTTCGCCATCTCGTGCTGTTCGCTCTCCCCCCCAAAGTCGCGGCCAGACTGTGCCTTTGATGACTGCACCAGCGATAGGCAACCCCGCTGACACTCGGTTACAACTACAACGATGGCCTGGTCCGGCCCTCGCGCCGAGAGATTCACAACACAACAGCTATAAAGACAGGTGGCCTGGCGCTGATGGTATCGTCGTTGGGCAAGTCAACGTGATAAGATGCATGTCACAATGTCGTGTGTGCCTGCATGCGGCCTCTCTGTCAACGGAGACAAGTGTTGATCTGGGTGACTAAAGCAGGACAAACAATCAGCAATAGTGAGACAATAGGCTGTCATTTACTAATTGCAATTCGGATACACAATTGATTTTTTGTGCAGACGTGATCGTACCTGTACGCCTGTAGATCCATCTCCGCAAGGGATTATCTACAAGGAGGCGCATAAGCAGCAGAAGTCTAGTGAAAGTGTCGTATGGGAGGTGGTGGCGCCCTCGGCGGCGAAGGGCCGTCGGTCGCGCAGGTGTGCCCTGCATGCTCAGCTGTGCGTTGCACCTCCTGCTTGCTGCATCAATGCACGCACGATACATTCGTACAGCTGAGGGGTCTGTCAGCTGAGCACCCACCGGTACACGGCGCTTATGTCAGTTGCCCACAGTGTTCATCAGAACGCAGCTGATAACAGCCGCGGCAGCCACGGCAACCCCGGCTGGCGTACCCTCACCTCGCACTCCCCCTCACACACGCGCGCGTCGCGGGCGCGCCCGCCACACCCCCATCCCCGTCCCGCCCAGCCGCCCCGCCTGACGGGTGTGCTGCGCGCGCTCATCACGGACCACGGCGCAGCCTTCGACGCCGACCAGGCCTTCCTGCGCCGCCAACAGGCGCTGCGCGCGCGGGAGCAGCAGCAGCACCGCCCGCAGCACCCGCAGAAGCAGCAGCAGCTCGCCGGCGCGGGCCAGTCGCTGCAGCTGCGGTTGCTCGGCCCAAAAGGTGTGCGCGCCGCGCGTCTGCGACCGGCGGGATTTCTGATGCATCCGCACGTTCTGCTGGCCTGCAAACCTTCGCTTTGCCGCCCCTCGCGCGCAGCGCACGCCAGCGCAGCCGCAGACGCAGCACACTCGCCCTGATTGGACGTCGCGCCGCCGGCGCCGGCTCTATCACAACCCCCTCCACGCCGCCGCACGCCCGGCGAACCGGCCCCGCAGCCCCCAAGGCGGCGCGGGATGACTACGAGGCGTTCGTCGCCGCCGTCCGCGCCCTGGTGGGCGGCGACCCCCCCAGCGCTGAGCTGGCGGAGCTCGCGGCGGCGGCCTGGGGCGTGGTCGGCGCCGGCAGCGGGCTCGCACGCGGGGGGCTGGAGGCGCCGGAGGGCCTCAAGCTGCACAGGCCAGGGCTGCTGCAGGTGGGCCGGGCGCTGGGGAAAGGGGCCTCGGGGGCGCCGCGTTTGTGGGTGCAGCCATCATGTCCCGCACAGTGTCAACTTCGCCCACCAGGGTGATGGCGCTCCATGCTGCCTGGAGCGGCGAAAAAGAGCATTATCGCGTCCACATTCGCTCTCTTTTTGAAACCTGCACGCACTCACTCCGGATTGCTGCCCTGCTCCACGATTTAATCCACCCAGGACCGCCAGCTGGCGCCCTACGCGGCCGCCCTGCGCGCCGCCCTGCAGCATGTCGAGCCCGGCGCCGTGGCGCGCGCCGTGGAAGCTGCTGGGAAGCTGCGGGCGCGGCGCGCGCAGCTCGGGCTCCCGGACGACGACGGGGACGGCCCGGCGGCGGGCGGTGGCGTGGTTGGCGCGGATGAGAAGAGGTTGGGGCGCAAGTCGCAGCAGGCGCAGCCGCAGCTGATGGCGAGGGAGTGGGGCGCGGACCTGCGATTTGTCCCCCCAGACGAAGGCCCCGGCGGCGGCGGCGCCCACGCGTACATCTCGCGGATCTGCGGCGCGGCCGCGGCGGACGGCCCCGCGGCTGTCACCGCGGCCGGGGCGCGGCCGGCGGCGCCGGGCGCCGCCCTCGCCACCCCGGGGGAGCTTCTTGAGCTGTATGCTGCCGGCATGGGCGGCTCCCGCCCCGCGGTGGAGGCGGCGGCGGCGGCCGGCGAGGTGGACGGGGACGCGGCGTTCGCGGCGGCGCTGGCGGCCGAGGAGGCGGGCGGCGGCGGCGGCGGTTACGGCGGTTACGGGAGTTATGGGGCTGCTGGGGGTGCGGATGAGGAGGTGGACATTGGGAGCGACGATGACGAGAGGCGCAAGGGGCGCAAGGTGGGGGGGAGGGGATGACGCTGGCAGTTGCAGGGTGGCAATTGAAGTGTGGCGTTTGAAGTGGGCTGAGGCGCTGCAGGGAAGCGCCACGGGCCGGGCCCTGCATAGGGTGCGGGGCTGGCGACGAAGGTCGGAGCGATGGGGGTGGCGCACGCGGCATGGCGTGAACGGCATCGGGCTGTCATAAGGGGTGTGGTGGGGGGGGCTGCGCAGCCCTTGTGACATCGGGAGTCGAGGGCCCGACAATCATAAACAGCGACCGCCGCGGCGACCGCCCCCCTCCCCAGCTGCGCCGCCCCTCCCATCGACTTGCGCCGCGCCGCGCCACCCCTGCCCCCTCTTACATCGTCCTGCCCCCACTTTCCCCTCTCCTCCCTCACGCGGCCCCGACT
>NW_014012491.1:0-6686 GCF_000611645.1 Monoraphidium neglectum
GCGCGGCCGCGGCGAGGGCGGCGGCGCGGGGCAAGGAAGGCGACCTTGTTGCGCCCACGCGGCCGCAGCCGCCGGTGACCGCGGCGATTCGGCCAAAGGGCAGCGGTGCGTCAAACTCGACTGCGGCGGCGGAGGCGGCGGCAAACGCAACGCGCGTGTCGCAGCTGCCGGTGAGTGAGGCGGCTGCGGCCCAGCCCGCGCCTGAGCCGCTCGATGAGCCCCAGAAGGCCACGGCTGCAGGCGGCGGCGCCTTGGCGGGACCCAACGCCACCACTGCAGGGCAGCAGCAGCAGCAGCAGCAGGGGGCGTCGGGCGAGCAGCAGGGGCAGCAGCAGCAGCAGCAGCAGCAGCGAGGTGGGCAGCTGCCCGCTGGCAGCCCCAGCCCGGCCTCTGCATCCCCACGCACAACGGCGGCCGTCCCTCTGCCCCCGCGGCCGACCGCGGCTGCCGCCAAGGCCGCGGAGGGGCAAGCCCCAAGCGCCAGCGATCTCCAGGCTGCCCCTGACAGCAGAGCTGACACGGCCCTAGGGGCGCAGAAGGGCAGCGGATCATACGGCGGCGTGCTGACCATCGTCGGACTCTCCGTCGCCGGCGGCGCCGCCGCGGCGCTGCTCGTCGCGGGCGCGCTGTGGGTGCGCGCGCGCCGGCGGCCGTCCGCGCAGCGCGCGTGGGGGCGGTCGTACGGCGGCGCGGAGCCCGGCTTTGCACCGCTGGTGCCCGGCGGCGGCGGCGGCGACGGCGAGGGGTTGGCGCGGGATTGCGAGCTCGCGGCGCTCGCCGCGACGATATCGATTGACGCAGAGGACGTCAGCTTGCTGCCAGAGCGGCAGCCTCTCACCCCACCGGGGCGGCCGCCGCGGCGGTGACCCTGATACGGTGCGGCACTGGTTGAGTGGCGTGCGGGGCCGCGGGGCTCGGGGTCGCAGAGGCGGCGTGGCGCGTCATTGACGCGTTGTAGTGCTGCGGTGGTGGGTGTGCTTATGAGCAGTGCGATGCAGGCGCAGTGCAGTGGGGCCGGCCGCCCTTCCCCGCGCTGCAGACGTGTGAGGGCACTCACGCGCGCATGTGGTGACATGGACTTGTTGGGATCTGACCTGGGAGTGGAATTGGCATTCCCGTGATGTCATGTGAGACCATCAGCGGCACGACCACCATGCTCCTTCAAAATGCCTCTTTGATTATTGGTCAGAGGTCCAATTGATATATCTTGGCCCTGATCGCATCTTTTGTCGGATGCTGCTTTGTCTTTCCCCCTTGATTGATCCCTGTGTAATGCATGCAGCCTTTCATGGCCATTACACATGTGACCAAGGAGTTGCGGGCCGCTGCGGACGGTGGGAGGCATGCACGTCAGGTGCGGGGTGGGGCAAGCCTTTCGCGCTACCATGGGTTGTGCTGGGCTCAGCAGCTGTGCGCCTCAGGTGTTGACCGGTCAAACGCGCTGAAACGAGCAGAAAGCCAGGTTCATCACATCTTGAGTTCTTGACGGTCACAGGTATAGAGGATTGACACAAGCAATGGACATCTTCAGATTGTGCCTACACAACAACTAGCCATTGCCGGCGTCTGCGCGTGGTTGATATCATACTGAGCTCAGCACTGGGTGACTGCAGCAGCTCGAGCCGAGTGACCAGCGAGCGCCCCAGCCAGCACACTTCCCTAAACGCGTGGCTCAGCCGTACATGATATCGTGACATACGGATGGTTTATTCTGATCAACCTTACCTACAACGGTGGTCGGCTGCGAGAGGACGCAGTCACCTCGCCGGATCACTCAGATCGATAGGCGCTTGACTTACGTACATAGCAGTATCAAGTCATGACAGTAACACCGGCGCAGCTGCAGGCACTCGCTGACCAGCTGCAAGCGGACTCGAGCAAGCATGCTCAGAATGTAGCCAAGCTGATGAAAGCTTTGCAAGGGGATAATGAGGTATGAACAGCACAAGAAGCGGCGCTTCGCGTCCCGTGACGACTTTACGCCGGCCGCCGTCAACGCCGCCGCCGCTTTGCTGCGGGCTCGCCGCGGCCGCCGCTTGCCAGCCCGCCTGACCCCGCCACATGCAAGCCAACCATCCGCAACCCACCCAACTATACCTTACGCGCAGGCCCTTACGCGCATTGCCATCCAGGCCTTGAAAGTTCACTACATCACAGCCTTTGATGAGGGCGAGCTCGGGCGCAAGCGCCAGCGCGTCACCGCCCCTGAGCAGCAGCAGCAGCAGCAGCAGCAGCAGCAGCAGCAGCAGCAGCAGCAGCAGCAGCAGCAAGACCAGCACGGCGACTACGCCGCCTTCGTCGCCCGCCTGCTGCGCCTGCTCGCCGGCCCCACGCCGCCCGGCCTGCAGGTGTCTGCGCTGGTAGCGCTCATGGAGTGCGCGCGCCACGAGGCCGGCCCCGGCGCGCTGAGCGCGCGGCTCGTCGAGGCCGTGGTAAACGCGGTCGCGCGCGGGGCGGCGCCGTCGCCGGAGGCGCTCTCGCTGCTGTTCTCCCGGTACCTGCCGAACCTAGACGTGCGATACCACGCGCTGCGCGCCGCCGCGCGCTGCGCGCGCCGCATCGCCGGCGGCGCGCGGGGGGCGGCGGCGGAGGATGAGGAGGATGAGGAGCGGGAGGCCGATGCAGCGGCGGGCGGCGGCGGCGGCGGCGGCGGGGCGGCGCCCGCGTTGGCGGCGGCGGCGGATGCGACGCGCGCGCTGTTTGACGTCCTCGCGAACGTGGCGCCCGTGCGGCCGGGGGACGACCTCTCGCAGGCCGCGTCGTGGTGCGGCGCCTCCGAGGTGGGTTGAGAAGATATGCATGCAGAGCGGCGGCGCCGGCTGGGACAGCAGCGACTGCCTCGCGGCGTGGCGGAGTCCAGACAGCTGTGTTTGCGGCGAGTAGTTAACACGGCATGCGCAGCCGAGATGGCCTGCAAGGCCCTCTGGCACCCGCTCTGGCACCCAGCACCCTGCAACAAAAATTGCGCTTGAAACTTTCACAGGCCGGCTTGGTCGTCGCGGCCGCCGATACGTCAGCCTCCTCCAAGGCGCGCCGCAAGCGCAAGGCGCAGCTGGCGGCCGCCGCAAACACGGGCGGCGGTGCGGGCGCGGCGGCTGCGGCTGCTTCCGCGGCGTGGGCCAACCCCAAGGCGCAGCAGCGGGCGTACCAGGAGGCTTGGCTGGCTTTCCTGCGGCTCGACCTGCCGGCGGACATCTACAGAAAGGTGGGGCTGGGATCCCGCCATTTGCCGGCTGTTTGTCAGATGTTTTGACCCCTGGGATATGGAGTATGCGGGGCGCGAACGGATGCAGCCGAGGGGCCCGCTGCATTGCACCCCTGTGCCACGAGCGAGACGACCAGGCGCGCCTGGCGCGCCCATGCGTCGCTTCTTTGCATGGGGAAGCATGCTTGCCGCCATGCTGTTCGCCCCACTCGGGACAAGCGCCCAAGGACCCAAAGGATTTGGCCACCTGTAAATGCGTGTGCTACACCCCGCTCTTACGACCTGGCAGGTGCTGCTGAAGCTTCACTCTGACGTCATTGGGGCCATGACCGACCCCGCCCTGCTGGCAGACTTCCTTACCGCCAGGTCAGCGCCTGAAGGGCCGGGAACGAGCCTGCGCTCTTGGCAACCACCCCCAGGCTACCGTGGTGCTGCACAACACACACACACACACACACACACACACACACACACACACACACACACACACACACACACGCTGGCCAAGTGCACGCACTCAAGCCACATAGATTTCCATGTGCATGCACGGCTCGCCACACGCTCGCTCACCAGCATCTTGCCGCGCACCCGGCGCTTCTCAGCCGACGCCTCTCTTCCTAGGCACGCGGCCCCTTCCTGCCCATACCTCAATCAAGCCCCCCCTCTCCCCACCCCACGCCACGCTACACCCCAGCCTGGACCGTGGCGGCCTTGAGGGCATGCTGGCCCTCAACGGCATCTTCTCACTCGTAACCCGCCACGGCCTGGAGTACCCGGCCTTCTACCGACGCCTCTATGGCCTGCTCACGCCGGAGGCCTTCCTGTCAAAACACAGGTCTGCTTGCACACCTTGCCGCGCCGCGCCGCGCGTCCTGGGCACGGGGTGTTGGGTGCAGGGGAGGGAGGAAGGGGGCGGGCGTTGGGGTGTCAGGGTGACCGGGCCAACCTGCTGCCAACTTGCAGCACGCACAGTACGCAAATCCAGGCGCTCGCGCACTCCTTGCATACGCCATGAGACGCGCCCTGCGCTCCTGCTGCTGCTTCTCGTCCGGCACTTCCCAAAAAACAACGCTCACCTGTGCCCGTGTAACCCCTACTCCTACTCGGCGCGATCCCACAGGGTGCAGTTTTTCAAGCTGGCGGACATCTTCCTGGCCTCGTCCCTCATACCTGCCTACACAGTCGCCGCCTTCGCCAAGCGCTTCGCGCGCCTCGCGCTGCGAGCGCCGCCGGCCGGCGCCATGACCGCCGTCGGGTTCATTCACAACCTCATCCGCCGCCACCCCAGCTGCATGGTGCTGCTGCACCGGCCGGCGGCCGCGGCGGCAAGGGGCGCCGGCGGGCAGCAGCAGCAGCAGCAGCAGCAGCAGCAGCAGCAGCAGCAGCAGCAGCAGCAGCAGCAGCAGCAGGGGTCTGACCCGTACGACGAGGCGGAGGCGGACCCTGCGCTCAGCCGGGCGGTGGAGAGTTCCCTTTGGGAGGTCGAGGCGCTGCGGCGCCACTACTGCCCGCAGGTGCGCCGCACCCCCCCCCTCCCTGCCACGCGCCCCGCCAGCTGGCCCGTGCCCTATGCTCTGGTCCGCCGCCGGCCTGCCAGCAGGCGGGAGCAGGACTGTGGTGACGTCACATGCAGGCGGTAGCTGGCTGCGCACTGAGGTCATGCTATCTTGGCAAATGAAGCTCCCTCACTGCACGCGTGCTTGCACCTGCTCCTCCCCTCTGCTGCTGATGACGCTCCACTCGTGTGCCACTCCCCCGCCCGACACACGAACACACAAGATAGAGCGCACATTTTTACTCACGTGTGCACTCTGACACCCCTCCCACAACAAACACCCTGCAAATCCGTCGCCCGCACCCCACACCCACGAACCATCCCCCTCAATCCAGGTCTCCACGTTTGTGTCAGTCTTGGACAAGGACCTCGGGGACCGCCCCCACACGTCCGAGGTTGATCTGGACCCCCTCCTCTCAGCCTCGTACAGCTCACTGATCTCGTCCGAGGTCGGGCGCCGCCTGAAGGCCGCGCCGGTCGCATTCTATGCGCGCCCCCCCACCCGGCTGTTTGGCGGCGCCCCAGGGGGCGGGGCCGGCGGCGGCGGCGGCAGCAGCGGGGCGGAGGGGGAGGGGCGCGCGTCGGAGGCGGCGGCGCTGCAGGGCGGCAACAGGGCGCTGCTGGGGCCGCTGCCTGGGTGGGACCTGGAGGCTCTACCGGCGGCTGAGGCTAGCAGTTAGTCCTAGGGGCAGGCACGGCCCGTTTTCTCTCAAGCGGGCGTGCGATGCCCTCGCTGCCGCTCGCGCAGCTGCTGAGGCGCTGGGCGGCCGTGGCTCTTGGGTGCAACTCAAACGCAGGGGCCTCTGACGTAACAGCGCCCGCGAATGTAACGTCATCAGGGCTCTGTCTGGAATGCACCGGCGCGTGCAGGGTGTTGCGACGGTTTGACAATGCCATGCCATGCGTTCAAGGGTGGGAAAGGCGTGCTTGGTTGCTCGGCAGCTTCAGAAAAAAGCTGTTGCGTCAGGGTAAGCAGCGCAAGCCCCAGCACAAGCAGGGATAGGACAGGCTCAGCAAAATGAAGAAATGCCCGGCAGGCGCAGGGTGCAGCGCGCGTGAGCAGCGCGAGGCCGGCTGCTATAAATGGGATTCGGAGGTGGGAAGCTGCTTGTTGAGTAAAAGCGTGTGATCAGCAACCAGACACCCATCAATTCTTGGGGCAACAGGTTGCATTGAAGGCCACTCAGCACTCAAGGCAGCACCACAGCCAGCCACATTACAATTGCAGTGGGCTTCTCGTTCAATTCCTGTGACGGAAGGTCAACGAGCATCACAACATCTTAATCTGCCTGGATGCAAGTCGCACCGCAAATATCAGCTCCCCAAACCCCGAGACGCTCCGCCCACGCGTGCCAAAGGCACCCGCCTCCTGTGAGCTGCGGCGTCCTCAGGTCGTTGCATCGCGCCGTCAGATCAAATCACGAGGCAAATCATCACCCCGCTGAGATTACGACCGCCGCCAGGTGGCCCGGCGGCACCTCCAGCTCCACCAGGCCGTCCGGCCCCACCTCCAACACCCTCACCGCCTCGCGGCTCCCGCTGCCCACATCCCCTTGCCGGTCCCCCGCCGCCGCGGCCTCAGCATCCAACCCGGCCGCGTCCAGCAGCGTGGCGGCCGCTTTGAGGCCCCCGCCGCCGCCGCCGCCGCCGGCGGCTTGGGTGCCGAGCAGGGCCCGGGCGTCGGCGCTGAGCGTCAGCGGCGCGGCGGCCTTTGCGGGGTGCACTAGCACGTACCCGGTCCGCCCCTCCCCGAGCCACACCCCCACGCCCCGCCGCGCGAGCGGCGGCGCGCCGAACACGCGCGCGCCGCGGGGCAGCGCGCGGGTCAGCATGCGGATGACGTGGTACTGCGGCGTGAAGATCACGTGCGGGGGCGGCCGCTGGCTCGGCGCCGCAGCCGCCTCAGGGGGCCCCGCGCCCGCCGAC
>NW_014012491.1:7318-8742 GCF_000611645.1 Monoraphidium neglectum
GCCTCAGGGGGCCCCGCGCCCGCCGACCCCTCTGTTGCCTCGCGCTCGGCGGCTCTCTCAGCAGGCGCGGCCCGGGGCGCTGCGGCGCCAGCCTTTGCGGCCGCCTTGGCTGCTTGATATGCGTGGATTGCCGCCTTCGACTCTGGGGGAAACTCTGCCTGCACCAGGCCCCAGGTCGAGCCCGGCTCCTCCACCGCCTGCCAGTAGACCCACGCCGTCGGCAGCAGCGTCGCCAGGTCGCGCTGGCGTGCGGAACAAAAAACAGGGAGTGTGGTGCGATCGGGTGTGTTGGAGCGACGGGCGGGTGTTTCGGGCGTTTAGGGAGGGGCGTGCTTGCTCGTGCTACGGGGTTTCGGGGCTGTTGGTATGCACGCCATCCGGACAAGCCTGTCTTGTCTGCGCGATTACCCACCCCTACTCAGCCCGCCAAACGCCTCTGGTCGGCCCCTCTGCCCCGTATCTGCCCCCAATCATCCCCTCAGGCCCTCAGCCTCTCAGCTCCTCAGCGGCCCCAGCAACTCAGCCCTCAGCCCTCAGCCTCATCCCCCCACACACACACACACGCGCGCGCGTGCGCGCGCGCGCGCACAAGCAGACGCACCATAACGTGCCGCGCCAGCGGCTCCGCGCCCTTGCCCGTCCCAAACTCAGACACCCAGACATCTTTCTGAGCGTGCGCCGCGCGCCTCCTGAGGCTGGCCCGCTTGAACCTGGTGGGCAGAGGAAACGGGGTGTGGGAGGGTGAACGGCGGCGTGGCGGGGGCCAGCGCTTGCCAGGGGGTGGGCGCTGCGCAGGGCCTTCCAGGTTTGGGTTCAGAGGCACCTGGGCAGACGTGCAGACGAAGCAAGGGCCGCTGCTCGTCCGTTTGTACACAGCGGGGCAGTAATGATGACACAAAAGTGGCCCGCCGAGAAAGCCTGGGGCAGGTGATGGGAAGGTATCACAAGATACAACAGCACAGGCATGAGTATGTGAGCGCCTCACATGTTGTCCTGAGTCTTGGTCACGAAAAAGGGTACCTTGGACCCCAAGAACTCTGATAAATCGTAGGTGTGGGTGTTGATCTGGCAAGGCCACAGAGCGAATGATGAGAGTCAGCCGTCATGTAGAACAGGGGCCCAGGGACGTGCTTTTATTGCGGCACTGTGCCCCGTGGGACTCTGCTGCCCAGCAACTGGCACTAGAGGGCTGCTGCAGAGCGGTGAGACCCTGGTGGGCCCCAAACCAAATGTGGCCGGCGGGGCCAGTGCGCCCACCTTGCCGATTGCGGGCCACAGTGCTGCTGGCGTCTTGCGCACATCTTTGTTTGCGTCAGAGATGCAAAACTGCTCGTGGGCTGACACCTGCAGGTCAACGGGATTGGTGTGTATGCGTGCGTGTGTGTGTGTGTGTGTGTGTGTACGTGCGTGTGTGCGTGCGTGCA
>NW_014012491.1:9305-17743 GCF_000611645.1 Monoraphidium neglectum
TTCGTGTGCGTGTGCGTGTGCGTGTGCGTGCGTGTGTGTGTGTGCACGCGCTTGCGTGCGTACAAGTGTGGACGTGTGCGTGGGGCCATTGACATGTAGGGCTCGGAAAATGGGTGGGAGGGCATGCATTGCACAACACATGATTTCAACCCACGCCATGTCAATCATGGCTGCTGCCACGCAGCTTCAGCTGACCATTGATTGCCCCCCGCGCGCACATGGACCCACGATTGTGCGCCCCAGTTCAGCCCTCCTGGCTTGAAGGGCCCTGATGACCTGGCGAGGGGGTCCAGGCGCACGTTTGACCAAGTTTCAATGGTCAAACAAAAAGCCGCAGCATGCCGTACGTGCTGTGCTTCCTGTGGTACCTTGCCGGGAGCACAAACGTGGGAGCGCGCTGCTCGTGCACGGCGCTAGAAATTTGAGATGCGGGCGCCGATGCGGGCACACTTCACAAGGACTCATGTGGTGGAGGTCCGGGTCCCTGGTGCGCCGCAAAGTCCCCGACGCACGTCGTTCATGCGTGCATGTGAAAAGTAGCAGCCCTCCTGCGCACTGAGCGCCTGGATCCACGCCGGGCTCCCCGGCTCGTTGAAGGGCGAGAGGCTGTCAAAGACGAGGCCGTGCGCCTCCTTGAAGTGCGCGAGCGCCGCCAGCATGGACGCGGCAAACGCCTCCACCTGACGGGCAGGCAGTTCATGCATTTACACCGGGGAGACGCGCAATAGTGCACGACATGCCCCATGCGACAAGATGTGAATGCGGCCTGCGTGGGTAGTGCACACTCGGTGCGGTGGGACACATGCACGCGCGCACCTCCATGCGCCCCAGGTTGTTGCGGTACGGCCGCGTGTGCCCGCGGCTGGTGCCGCTCTTGCACATCCAGTACGGCGGCGAGTTGCAGAAGGCCTCGGAGTAGAACGCGTCGCGACCGATGAGCTCACTGCGCAGCAGCGGGCAGGGTGTGGCTTCGAAGGCTGCAGCTTGCTGCATGTCCCAAGCGCGCAGCCAGGCCAGCGCATGGGCCTGGCGCTGACAGCCAACGAAGGCGCGGCGCGGCGTCTTGAATGCAGCAGCTGCGGCAGTGCGAAGCGCCCTGCCAAAGCAGCACCGGGAAAACACTACTATGATAGCCAACTGTCAAATGTGTGTGCCTCAGCGGCTCAGGGCGGATGCAGACACGCCCCAGCTGCAGGATAAGCAGGCCTAGTTCGCCGCCATCACCGCGCGGGCGGCCCCAGCGCACCGCGCGCGCAGCAGGAACGCGGTCTGAGGCGCGTCGGGCTCGGGATCGAAGCTGCCGTCGCGGCTGTAGCAGCAGGGCACGGCTCCCCCGGCCCTGAACTTTCCGAGGTCATCCCCATTCAGGTCTGAACCCCCTATGTTGTACCTGGGAAGGGGACGTTCACGAGGAAGCAGGCGTGTGCGATTTGCAAGCACCGTTTCATGCGCTGAGGCAAGATGGGTGGTAGTTTCTGCATAACCGTTTGACGCGCAGCGCACAGGCTTGCACGAGGTCTCACCACGCCGGCACTGCTGGCGGAGCCCCGCCGCTGCGGCTTGCTCAAGTGAGTGGTGGACCCACCGGCAGGCGCCCTGCAGCCCAGCCCTCCCCTCCCTGGCCGGCCGCGGCCCTGCGTCCCCTGGCCGTGCCCACCTCACAATGTTGAGGCCCAGGCCGTCCCGGCTGAACAGCGCCTGAGATACGGCCTCCAGCAGCTGAGAGTCTGTGCCTATCGCGTGGGCTGTGAGCGAAAGCAGCGCATGCCCGATGCAGCGCGCCCATGGTCTGTACAGGATCTTGGCGGTTTGGCGGCGTGACACTGGGCGCCACACCGGTGCTGTGCATGCGCACTGCCATGTGCTCGCATCGAATGCACAGGTACGCAGGGTTACAGCCTGTCGCAGGCTGCTAGAAATGACACAACCTGTGGACGCTCGCGCGTGCGAGCACACGCGTGCACACGCACGCACGCATGTGCATGCGCATGCTCACGCACCGAGAGCAGCAATGCATGCCCGCACGCACGCTCACGCACACGCGCATGCGCACACACACACACCATCGCGCAGCAGCAGGCAGTGTCGCACGCTGCGGCTTCAGCAGGCGTCGCAGACTGTGTGCAATCCGTGTGATGCACTTACCAAACCATGCTAGCGACGTGCCCCAGCCAACAAAATCGCCGCTGCTGTCTGCTGGCAGCGTGTTTGGCACCACCAGCACCTTGGCATCGGCATTCCTCCCAGAGGTGCACCGCATGAGCCTTGCGCGACGGCCACCGATGGCCGCAGTGTTGCTCCTGCGCGTACAGCACTGAAATCTACGCTTGAAGCGCACACAGGCGATCCACCAGCGCGCGTTTTAAGCGCAACGAGTGACCACGTCGACCGCGTCCGAGTGACAAAGACGACGGAGCGAAGGCATCGTTTGAATGCTCTCGTGTACACCTGACTGAAGTGTGTAGGTACTCCCGCAGGTGCGTAACCCGTCGCTGCTGGGTAACAAGTGATCTCGGGCCGGCGATTCACTCAGAGCTTGCAGGGTGCTTGGACGCCCTGGACCACCATGTGGGCCTTCTTGCCAAGATGATGAATACAAGCATCCTCAACACTTATCCCATAAGTGCTGAGGATTAGCGCATGGGTCAGGCCAATGCTGACTAGCACGCAACAGACGATTTCTCACGTGAGCAGCATGGGCACTGCGACCTAGGCGAGCAACCTACACGCATGCAACGATCAAGGGCACGCCACCGAAATGCGCACCGCTTTCTGCCGTCATCAAGATCAACTTGGCAGGCTCCCGGTTATTGTTTTTCTGCCTGGTTTTTGTTTTGCACCCCCTGACTTTTGAGTATCGAGCAACTCTGCTTTTGCTTGTTATTGCTCGAGAGTAATCTCCACAACATAATTCCCAATTCAATTGAGTTGGCTTGCCAATTGGACAACTGTAAGGGAACCCTAGAGCCTGGGCCCAGGGCACTGCGGCTGCTAGGTGCTTCTGGGCAGCTCCTGAGACCTTTCAGCGGGCAATGCGCGTCCTCTAGGCCGGACAATTCTTAATCGCAGATTTTTGATCAAGCAGAGTTGGCTGTGGGGGCCCAGAAGCCTCATGGGCAGATGGGACACACCTCGCTCTGATTGTGGGCGGGACACGCATACATGTGCTCCACTGCCTCGCTGTCCCTGGTGAGCGCAGGCACCCTGCATGTTTGGCGCCGATTGTGCTCGCGCTCGTTAGCGGGACAAACTGGGATCAGAAACAGGCACTGGTGCTTCTGCATCTAGAGCCTCGCTATATATGTTGATGCCTTCGCCTTGGATGCTGGCAGACGGCGCGCAGCCGCCATCAATGACAGAGTTTCGAATAACTTTTGCAGCAATTGGTGTTGTTCCCCCGCATGTCCGTATCTGGATTGCAGCAGTGACTCGCACTCGCAGGCACTGCGGCTGCCACCATCGTGCGTTCCTGCTTGGGTAGTTGACTTGGTTGACTGGCACTTTCGATGCCAGCCGCTGTGTTTTTTTTGCTTCTGGCACCTTAATGCATGTTACAGCCAATTAAACTGCGGCGATTAGCCCAGACATGCTGAAAATGACTGTGATTTTGCCTCGTTCCACCCTGGTGGGTTGAGTCACCACATCCGTCACCGCGCCGATGCCGATCACGCGAGCAGCCCCACCTGATTGTGGGCATGGTATTGCAACACACATCCGCAAGTTTTGAATCACATAAATGTGGTTTGCCTATAAATCAAAAGCTTCAAAAGCTTCAAAAGCTTCAGAGGGTTCCTTCTTCTGCAGTACCCAGGACCAGCACCTTGCGGCAGGGAAACATGCTACTGACCTGCCGTTACTCGTGATTGTATCCGGCGCGGTGCAGGGCACGCGCGTAGTTGGCGCAGGGCCACCGCTGGCGTGGCCACGGCGCTCGTGACCATGAAGTGGTGGGTGTCAGGCATAATAGATCAGGATCAATCTTCTATATGGCGTGGCCCTCGTGGAGCGGTTGTGTGGGGCAGGCCCATGCATTCGCGGTGTGCGATGCACACATAATCGTCCCTATCTTAGGCTGTGCCCCCGGCTATATGCTGTTTCAGAAGGTGTTTATCACATGGCGGCCGTGCATGGCTGTGCCGTGTGTGCCCCTTTGGGCGTGCCCCTTCCTGGCCACTTCACAGCGCGGCTGCGTCCTCGCGGGCCTTTGCCGCGCACCGCCTCCCCAAAACCGCGCCCTCGCCCCTGCCCTCTCAATGCAGGCTGCAGTCCCTCAAGTCGAATCTCAAGAAGCGACGCTCGCAGGCTGGGTCCGCCGAGCTTTGTGCGGCCGGCGGTGATGACCTGCTGGGCGGCGCCGACGCCGCACTGGAGTGCGGCTTCAGCTCCGACAGCGATGCAGACTTCCCCAGCCGCCCCAAACGGCGCTCGGTATCCGTTGACCTGTTCAGCGCGCCGCCCGAGCGGGGGCATGCGCCAGCCGGCGCCGGTGCAGCCCCCAATGAGGAGCCCCACGTCGGTGCAGGGGGCGGCAGCAGTGCGTCCCCCGACCTCCGCGGCGCAGCAACCCGCGCGCAGCGGCAGGCGTCCGGCGAGCGGCTGCGGGAGCGGCGGTCGTCGCTCGAGCAGTGGCACGAGGCGCGGCGGCAGAGGTGGGCGCGCGCACAGCCCGGGGCGCGCATGTGCCTGCAGCGCGGTGTGGCGCAGTGAGGGGCCCTGTTTGCGGCGCTGGCCTCGCTGATCGTGCTGTGAGCGATTGCCCAGCGCGCTCTGCGGCAATCCAGGGCTGACGCATCGGATCGCGGTCCTTTGTAATCTGCAGGAACTCTATGGAGTCTCAGGGCACGATCTCCACTGACAAGCTGACGGTCTTCAAGGTGAGCAGCGCAGTTCCAGCCTCGCGCCGCATGGCGAAGGGCGCA
This sequence comes from Monoraphidium neglectum, assembly GCF_000611645.1. Lineage (NCBI taxonomy): Eukaryota > Viridiplantae > Chlorophyta > Chlorophyceae > Sphaeropleales > Selenastraceae > Monoraphidium > Monoraphidium neglectum. Next base: position 14,225 of record NW_014012491.1, read on the forward strand.
TCGCTGTGCCCGTGTCTTGGCCGGCGCGCAGCACAGTGCACGCCTCGCTGCAGCAGCGGCCCCGCCAGGCCCGTGGTTGCGGCAGCGGGCTTGGCGACGCGCCGCGCCCTCAACCGCCCCGCAGGCTGCGGGGACGACCATCCTCAACAACACGTACATCACGATCAAGCACCTCGGGTCAGGCACGTTTGGGCGCGTCATGCTGTGCTTCAACGCCTATGACCACCGGATGTACGCCATAAAGTTCTGCCGCAAGTCGCAGTTTGCGCAGACCGCGGGGCGCTGCGGTGGCGGCGCGCGGCGGCGGCGCGGCAGCGCCGGCAGCTACGGGCTGGTGTCGCCGGGGGGCGGCGGCGTCTCCGGGCCCAACGGGCTCGCCGGGCGCAGCGGAGGGGCGTTTGCGGGCGCGGGCGGCGGCGTTGGCGCGCACAGCTGCTGTCCGCTGCCGCCGCCGCCGCCGTGCCCGGCGAACTCGGCGGGGGCTGCGGCGTCCGCGTCACGCGAGGACGAGGCGGCACCGGCGGGCGCGGGCGGCCACCACCGGGACGCGCAGGCGCCGCAGCTCGTGCCGCTGCTGCCGCACCAGGTGATGGGGATGGGCGGCTTCGCACGCGCCGCCACGGGCGCGTCGCCGCAGCAGGGGGGGTCGCCATGGGCCCTGCGGCAGCCGTCGCCGCAGCAGCCGCAGGCGCTTGCGAGGCAGCAGCAGGGCCACCCGCAGGCCAGCGACGCGCATTCCGGCACGGCGCGCGTTGGGGCCGCGCACGACAGCGGCGCTTTTGGGAGCGCCTGTCCTTTCAGCGGGCTGGCAAGCCAGGGCGCCCTCAGCATCAGCGCGCCGCAGCTGTCGCCCTCCGCGCCGCCGCCACCCCCGCCGCCGCCGCCGCCCCCGCCGCCGCCCCCGCCGCCGCCCGGCGCGGAGGATGCGGCGATGGCTGACGCGGGCGATGGCAGCGGCCTCAGCAGCGGCGGCGGCGGGGGCGGCGGCAGCGGCGGCGGCGGCGGCCGCGCCTGCGTCGGCTCTCTGGACAGCACCGGCAGCCAGGCGGCCAGCCGGGGCCACGGGCCGACGAGCAGCGGCGTCAGCAGCGGCGCCAACGGCTTCGCTGTCGGCGCCTGCGGCGGCGCCGGCGGCTGTGGGGGCAGCGTGTTTCAGGAGGCGCTGTCGCGTTTCCAGACAGAGGAGCTTATAAAGGAGATCGCCATCCTGAAGAAACTCAGCCACCCCAATATAGTCAACCTTGTGGAGGTGATCGACGACCCCACGACCGACAGCCTCCTGCTGGTGATGGAGTACGTGGAGGGCGGCACGCTGCAGCCGCAGGAGGCGGGGCAGGGGCAGGGGCGGTGGCGGCCGCTGCCGGAGGGGCTCGTGTGGAAGTACGTGAGGGAGGTGCTGCAGGTGCGTGTTCGCTCGCGGGTGTGTGTTTGTGTGTGTTCATGTTTGCGTCTGCACGTATGTGTGCATGTGTGGGAGCTCGTGTGTGATGGTCCGCAGCGTTGGTCCGTCCGCGAGTCTTCGTCGGGCCCTCGCCCGCGCAGGCGGCGCGGCCTCGCAGAGCCGACTCGGGAGGGGGGACCAAGCAGCCGCGGCCTGCTCGCCCGGCGACGCCCCCGGCGCCTGCCCGGCTTCGCACCCCTTCCGACCATTGATGGCCCCCCACGCACCCCGCCCGACCGCCGCCGCGCCGCCCCAAACGCGCCCACGCCCCACCAGGGCCTGGATTATCTCCATGCGAATCACGTGGTCCACGGGGATCTGAAGCCTGCGAATCTGCTGCTGGATTCCAACAGCCACCGCGTGAAGATCGCGGACTTTGGCAGCAGCATCATCGCCGGCGGGGACCGCGCGTTCTCGCCGCGCGTGGGGGGCGCGGGGTTCAGCACGCCGGCGTTCAGGAGCCCGGAGAGCCTCACCAGCGGGTACCAGCCCAGCTTCGAGGTGCGTGCTGCGCGGGCTGCTGCGGCTGCTGCTGCTGTTGGTTGTTGTGACTATCCGAATGTTGGTCTTCGGGATTAGTGGGGATGTGCACACGAATCTGCGTGCTTCCGCACACACTCTCCACACGCGTGTGCGGGCACACGCACACGCATACGTATGATGCTTGAGCCTGGCATTTGGTCCCAGTTGTGCCGTTCTGTACCCTGCGTCTGTTGTTGGCTGCGTTGCAGCTGCGCTTGCTGGTTAGCTTCCTGCCCTCCCTCCGCATAATCCGCCGCTGCCTCCCCGCCCCCCACCCTGGTCCCCCCAGATGGACATGTGGGCTCTGGGCGTGTGCGTCTTCCTGTGGGTGTTTGGGGAGCTGCCCTTTACGGGCGCTGCGCCCTTCATCATATACGACAAGATCCGCAGCCAGGTGGGCGGGCCGGCTTTTCTGGGAGCGCGCGCCAGTGATCCGGGAAGGGATCTTTGCCGGCAAGGCGGCCGGCGGCTGCCGCCCCGCCACCGGGGGGCTTGATTACTGCACCAGCTAGGAAGCGCTGCGGCGACCCCCAGCCCGCTCACGGATTTGGCTGCACCACCTTTGCCCCCTTGCAACGAACCAGGAGGTGCGCCTGCCCCAGCCGCGCGAGGCGCCCGCGTGCCCCGACCGCCCCGGCGCCAGCCCCGAGCTGCTGGACTTTGTTGGGCAGCTGCTGCAGAGGGACGTGCTGCGGCGGCCGGACGTGGCGGGGGCCATGAGGTGGGTGGCGTGTACATGTGTGTGCGTGTGCGTGCGTGCGCGCGTGTGTGAGTGTGTGTGTATGTGAGCGGGGAAGCCACATCAGACGGGCCTGCTTGCAGCGGCAGCCGCGGCTGCCACAGGGTTGGCGGCGTCTGGGACGAAGCAGTCTGATTGTAAGTTTGCGTCAGACGAGCACGTCCGGCTCCTCGCCCTTTGCCCTTTGCCGTCAGGGTTTCCACTTGATCCGCGCCCTTGCCGACATCCCTGATTTTTATCCATCCACGCGTCAACCTCAACCCAGGCACCCGTGGGTCACGTTGGGTGGCTCTGCCCAGATGGTGTCGCTCAGCGACCCCCACACCACCCCCGGCGCGCCCAGCCCCCCGCCCGCCGCCCCCGGCGCGCCGCCGGCAGCGCCGCCGTCCGCACGCCCGACGCCGACGCAGCGCGAGATAGAGACCGCCATCCGCCTCGCGGACCGGCCGCTGCGGGAGCGCGTCGAGGCCGTCTTCACAGAGCGCCGCTACCGCGACGGAGAGGTGCTGGTGGCGCCCGGCGACGCCGCGGACACCGTCTTCCTGCTGGCCGCAGGGGAGGTCGAGATTATAGCGCCGCCGCTGCTCGGCGGCGCCGGCGCCGCGCAGCCGCTGATCAGCGGGTTCGATCTGGAGGAGATCTCGGGGCCCGGCGGAAGCGGGATGGACGCGCTGGAGGATGACCCGGCGCTGCTCACTGCGGCGGCGCGCGGCGGCGACAGCGGCGCGCTCGCGTCGGTCGCGCTGATCGGCGAGGTCATCGCCGCCGGCGCGGCGCCGCGGCCGGCGGCGACGGCCGCGGCGGCGGGGCCGCGGCC
>NW_014012490.1:0-16524 GCF_000611645.1 Monoraphidium neglectum
GTCCGGGGGGGGGGCGTCAGGGTCAAGGCGCGGGTGCTGCGCATGCAGTCATGCCTGGGCGCAAGCAGTGTGGTGGTATGCTGTCGTAGCCGCCTGCGGAGCTCTCCGTGCACTGTTCAAGGAGGCCCACCTCGTCTGGCGTCTCAAACTCCACGATGCCCCATCCCTTGGAACGCCCTGGGGAGTACGAACGCGGGAGTGCGCGGTCAGATCGCCGACAGCCTTGCGCTGTGACGCCCTAGCCGAGGCTGCCGAGTCGTGTGACAGCAGACTAGCAAAAACATGGCACACACGTAGTCCCGAAGCGGCCTGCCGATGGTGGCGGCCAACGGGCCGATCTCCGAGTGCCCTTGAGGGCCGCGCCCACCGTCCTCGCCACGCGTGACGTTGGCGTAGACCACGTTACCGCACTCCCGGAACTTGTCCTTCAGGTCCTGCCAGCCTGACGTGGGCAAGGGGGTCGTGCGCGGGGCCCGTTCAGGCGATGATCTGGCCCCCCCGGGGCCCTGCGCGCTCTTAACTAGGCCCCGGTCCGTTCGTCGGCGTGTCAGGGCTGCCACTCACTCGTGCGCCAGGCCAGGTTGGACACGAAACACCGCCTCCCTATCAGAAGCGGCTGCTCCTCCTGCTGGACCTCCTGCTGCTGCTCCTCCTCCGCCATTCTGCACCTCAGAACCACCTCCCTTCGCTACGGGCACGACAATCCCACCAACTAAATGAGTGGGCAAAGAATATGGGAGGTGCGTGCAGCGCACGGTATGCTTGTTGAGCTTTGCCGGCACGAAGGAAGCCGGCCGGCAGGTGGGTGGGCAAGGACGGGTGACGACTGGGTGACGGGGCCTGGGGCGCGCTTGGCCCACGAGAGAGGCCACTCGCACTGGGTGTTTGTATTGATGACTGTGATATTCAACAGCTGCGACCTGCTTTTGCATATCTCATCCCTGATACAAGGAGGCCGACCGGCTGCCTCACTTGCTTGGACTGCATCATAGCCCTTGCGCCCAGCAAAGAGGCAGCACCTGGGTGGCGGCGGCGCCGTTGCGCGTGAGATACATTCTTGGAAACCCTGTTTCTGTGCTGATCCTGTACACGCACTCAAAAGCGGCAGGCAGTCATGCTGCTAAGCACGCCGGGAACATCCCAGCCCTCCACATACTTTTGACTTCTGAACCTCTATCCCCTCTGTACCAACCAAGTCAAGTGGGAACTTGCGCGGTACCTGGTTCTGTCAGCATATCGCACCAATGATCACACCCCACAGTCAGTCCCCACTTGGAACACGGGCTGCTCTGCTATCGCCATGTTGTGCAATGCGCCAGCTTAGTGTGTCTTGTTTGACCCTGAGCTGCTCTAGTCCCACGGTCTGGAACTCACAACGCCTCGGTCCAACATGACACCGGCAGGGCGCTCCCCGCCATGGCAACGGATGGTCATGTCCCGGACGGCCCCACAATGTGTGAGTGGGGCACCATCAGGAGGCAATAGCGCAAGCGCATGCTGCACCATCGTCGTCACCTGACATCGCACACCGATGAGAGACCCAGCAGAGCTGGCGCGCAGCCAGGCGGCGCGCCATGGATGCAAGCTGGGGCATGCTGCTGCAAAGGCGTAGGCCGGGTTACTGAGCGGGCTGCAACGTAAAGCTGTAGTGGCAAAAGCCACATACCATCATGGCGCGGGCTGGTGCTGCACCTGACAACCACATGCGAACATGCATATGCATTCGGTATGCATGCATGCATGCATGCTTGATGATGACATCAAAATAAAATGTAAGAGGTCTCTAGTCAAGGGTCCCTTGGTCAAGAGGGGGGCCCTGGGGCTCCCCACAAGCAGCTGAAGGCGAAACGGGCGGGGGGGCATGCGCCAAGCGCGATGCCAGTGTCTACTTGGTGCAGCTGGCAGCACGCAAGAGTGATGTTGGTGACAACGCTCCCAATGCTGAGAGACGCCGAAAAACAGGTGTGAGGTTGCATGACCCTACCATGACAAGTCTGGCTTGCGCAAGATCCCCAAGGTTTCAGAGTGTGTGCTGCACCGCTGGCCCGTCCTGGGCAGATCGGTTGGTGCTGTACGGCCGCAGCCCCCAGCAGTTGCAGCGTGTCAACCCACTTCATGCCAGACCCCGCATCCCAGCAGTGGCAGGGGGTCGAGCGTCAGGGAGCGAGGGCCGCCTCACGCGTAGGCGCCCCAGGAGGTGACGTGCCGGTCGAACGCTGCCTGGGCCCGGTGCTTGGCGTCGGCGGGCACCTGGGAGGGTTTCGGGGATGCAGGTACAGGTGAGCTGGCAAGGTTGGCTCATTCACCCCGGGACCCCGTCAGCACATGCAGGCCGCGGCCAGCTGCCCCAGACGGCTCTCAGTCAGCGCGCTTGGCCAACCATCATGCTGTTCGCGAACCACAAAGCATCGCCAAACGCACCGTCTCGCCGCCCTGCCTGGCGTCCACATCGCCGTGCACGCCGTCATCTGCTAGCGAAGGCACCGCCGCGACCCTGCAAGCCGCGTCGCCCGCCGCCGCGTAGTCGTGGCGGCCGTAGTGGACGGCCCCAGCCGGCGGCGGTGCCTGGCTCCACGGCTGGAAGCTTCCCAGCAGGTGCAGCGGCACCTGGGACGGGCCCCTCCGGTCCCGAGCTTCGCAGCGCTGTGCCTCTCCCGTCTGCTGCGATGCCGTCGCGCCGCCGCTGCCGTCGAGGTGTGAACCCACCGAACCGTGCGCCAGAACAAGCTGCTGTTGCTGCTGCTGGTGCTGCTGCTGCTGCTGCAGTGCAGCTGCTGGCGCCCAGAGGTCCGACGCACAGGACGGCCCCGCTCCCAGCAGCGGCGAGCTCGCGCCGCTCAGGGACGCCAAGGGCAGCTGCAGCGGCACGGAGGAGGGCGCCAGCACCGCGGCCAGGGCGAGGGGGCTCCAGGCGGGCGCGCGGCGGCCGCGCGTGCCACCGCCACCGGGGCCGCCGGCGGGCGGCGGCTGCCAGGTGGGCGCGTTCTGGCGGAGGCCGACAAGGATGCCTGGGGGTCGGGGCGCAGCAGGAGCATGCAGCGTGGGTGGGTCTCATGGCCAAGGCCGGGAGACGCGCCTTGAGGGGCCTGATCCTATGGCACCACCAGGAATAAGGGGATCATGCAGAGAGGAGCCTGCCGTTGGCGGACGTCGCATGCAGGCGGCATGCGCGCACACCTGTGAACTGCTGTGTCCGCGACTGGGGTGGGACGTGGAACAGGTGCAGCACCAGCGAGCGCCTGCCGTGGCGCAGCGCCGAGGCCTGCTTTTGAGAGCAGCCGCCGCACTGGGGGTAGAAGCGCTGCCTGACGCGGGGCGTCCTGGCGGGCGCTCCCATCAAGTGGCGCACCTAGCAGGGGCGGGAAGGGCAGCTTGGTGCGCACTTTTGCATGGGTGGGCAGCTTGGTTGGCTGCGGTATGAGGTGCAAGCGAGTGTAGAAAAGCAGGCATGTACGCACACAAGGCGCTGATGCACGGCAACATGGGTGTGCACGCGTGTATGCGCACGCATGCGTGAGGGGGGATACACACACACAATACACAAATGCGCGCATGCGCACTTTCGCGCAAACATGCATGCACGTACGCTCACAAACACACATACACACACACACACACACACACCTGTGTGTGTCCACCAGCGCACACACACACTCTCTCACATGCACACACACACACACACACACATGCATGGACACATGCATGCACGCGCACACACACGTGCACGCATATGCACATGTGCACAACCACACGAACACACTCAAACACACACACACAAATACACACACACACACGCACGCATGCACACACACATTTACATGCGCACACGCACACACAAACACACACACACACACACACACACACACACAATCACAATCACACAAACAAGCGCGCGCATCCATGCAGACATGCGCGTGTGCGCACACACGCAACCCGTCACAGAGACGCATTCCACAACACATACAACTACACAAACAGACGCCTGGCAGCCCCACCTGCTTGAGCATTGGCAAGTCGTTGGCCCATGCCTCCAGCTTGCCCACCACGCCACTGCTCGCCAGCGCCACCTTGTTGGGCGGCATGTGGTCGCCGATGACGGAGCCCTGGCGCGTGCCTGCAGGGTGTGCAGGGGCGGAGCCGGATGCCAACTTGGTTGTTTGCACACATGTGCACAGGGTGGGCTGCTGTCAAACGCTGCGAGCATGGACTGCGATGGCGTGTGGCCAGCGGCGACTCTGGAAGGCGGATCCATCCAACTCTCCGCGACCACCGCTTTGAGGGCTGTCCCGGCCCTGCGTACCGCAATGATGGCAGCCATCGCGCCTGAAGATGCGCGCCAGCTCCCGCCTGGCTCCCGGCGGCGCGTACCCGTCCCCGCGCGCCGGGACGGACTCGAATGCCAGGGCCCCTGGGGCCGCCAGGTCGCTTGGCATCAGCGCGCTGAATCGGCCGCCGACGCCCTGCACTCAGCGAGACGAGGAAAGCAAGGGTGGGTGGCGAGCCACGCAGGTGCTGTTGCGGATGGTCGACTGGACTAGGGGCAAGTTTGGCGAGACTCCCTGTCCAGGGCTCCCCCTTCATCAAAACACACGAGGGCTTTGGTGCATTCACATCCAACAACGTACCCAGCGAATCGCCCACCTTGAAAATCAGTATGCCCAGCGCGGCGTCAACAGCGGCATCCTCCAAATTCACAGGGGCCCACCACCTGAGTTGCCGCTTGGCGCCGCCGCCGCCGCCGTCCACGCCGTCCTCAAACGCCCGACGAGCAGCGAGTGACGCCTGGCCTGCCAGGACGGATGCAAACCCGACGCCAGCCATGCCAAGGCAGGGGCCAAGGACGGGCGTGCGGCACGAGATGCGGAGGCAGTAGCCCACGAGCTGCGGGCAGGCGTCACGCAGACCAGATTGCAATTTGGGCTTGCTAAACAGGCTAGCAGGAGAGCAACCTGTTACCAGTCAAAGCACGCTGTTGAGCAATCAAGGCGCCGTGACATGTTGCCCCATTTTTCACCTGCGTCGCGGTCAGCCCAACCGAGTAGGCCGCCATAGACACGAGCGCCTGTGCCGCGTACGGTGCGACCTTGGTGACAGCCCTGCGCGCGATCTGCATCGCCGTCGCGAGGCGCTGCTCGCCCTGTAGTCGCTGTTCGCGCTCCCGTTCGCTGCAAGACGCGCGTGGTGTTTGAGCATACGACAGAGGCGGCGCGTCGGCCTGATGGGCGCGAACCGTGCCGCAAAACGCTGCAGGTACCAGCACAGCAGCCGTATTCTAACGCAATCACAGGCTGTTCCATCATATGATCGCCTTGAGGCGGCGGGCTTACCCATCGCGGTCTTGAGAAGCCCCGCGCGCCATCTCAGATCCCCGACTCTACAAGCAAGAAGCCACCGATCAAAAATTTCAGTCAATACTGTCGCGCTGTCACAGGTGTATGTTTGCAGGGGCTGTTGCACAGATCGCTGTCACACAGTGACAGGAAGCAGTCGCTGGACTCAGCTATGCTTTCGGATGATTCGAAATTGTTGCGCATGCAACGCTCTCGGAGCAGGACTTTGTTCAACGCTTGCAAGCTGTTCGTGCTGGGTGTAAACGGTCAAAGTGTCAATTCCTTTCTACCTGGTACTGCGCCTGCTGCACATGTGCGGGCGTCCACGGAGCCAAGCGCATTGTTGTGCTGCTTCCCATAATGTGCCATCAGCATGCTAGTGTTGACTAGGTGGTCAGGTGTACGGTATACCGTAGCTGAGGCAAGTGGTTCTCTTGCTGAGGAGCTGTTGACCTTGCTTTGACCTTTGTGCTGGGGCCGGCAACCGATGAGCAATCCTGGACGCCACCATTCCGCCACCCATAATTCATCTGCCATTTGGGCAAACCTCTTCTTCCTTCCAATACACCGCTGGCCCCACACCCTGGGCAGAGACGGGGCTCCTCCAACACGACAAGTTGCAGCACAGGCCAACTCTCTCGCAGGCCAGAGCGCGCCTTCGTTTGCAGCGCCGGTCACGCATCACGCCACCGTCTGCGAATTGATGTACTCGCACGCTGACATGCACCGATGCGATGAAATAGAGCACGGGCAATGCACACAACTCTTTGTCCTGCTGCTTCAAGGAACCGCTGCGGCCAGGCCTGTCGACGTGTGCATGGCGGGGCAGCAAGGATGCGGCCCGGGAACACCGCAGGTTAGTGCTCAAGCAGCCCGCGACAGCAGCACAACAGGAGACGCTGACGATGCGGCAGTACGGCGCACCAAGCGGCCTGATGAAAACGTGTGGTTTTGGCATCCTCAAGAGTGCGACGAGTGTGTTTGTTCATCCGTGCGGTCAACGGGGGTTGGTAGGGTGTACGGCGCTGGGGGCATCAAGAAGTGTGTCGAGGGCGCGATCTGGCGTCCAGGCCCCCGGGGCAACCTGGCGGCACGACATGACCTGGGGCAGCTGCCGACGAGGCGCCAGCAGGGCGGCGCTGCGCTGCGTCAAACCCTCGCGGCAAACTGGTCTAAGCGCGCTCACGTACGCGCTGGAACGACACTCTGCATCGACGGCCAGGGGCGGGCAATGCGCGCGCCCTGCCTGGGTGCTCGTGCTCCGGTGGCCGCTGCCCGGGGGGCCGCACGGCCGGCCAAGCTCAAGCCACTCACGCAACGGCGGGGCGCCTGGGGCGCTGCGTTGTGTGGTGATTGGGGGGCTCCCCGCATGTGAAACAACACCGGCAGCTGGTGGGTGAATGCACGGAAACCACAGGGTACGGGGCGCTGAGCGATGCAGAAGGAGAGCGAGCAGGGGCCTTGCGCACCTAGCAGGAAAGTGAGGCAAGTGCTGCTCGTGAGGGGCGGGCACGGCTGATGCGCGCCCGCCCAGGCGCGCCCTGGCAGGGCACATGCATGATGGGAGCCGTGCGCATGCCGGGGCGCGCAAAGGGGTAGGGACGCGCTGCAGACTGGCCACCTCACACGCGCTGTCAGTGTGTGTGTGTGTGCATGTGTGAGTACGAGTGTGCGCGCGCACGGCCCCATTGCGGCGAGCTACCGGCAGGCACGCGCGGGGCTTTTGACGCGCTAGGACAGGCGGGCGGGCAGGGCCCCGCACGAGCTGGCGCGCGGCGCGTGTGCGCGCGGTGGCGGCGCACCGGCCGCGTGCCGGCTGAAGCAGTTGCCGTACACCCGCGGCAAACGCCCTGCCGCGCCCTGCTATGATAGCCACAGACCCCCGGGGAAAGAAGGTGGTGCTCAAATGCTCTAATGCACTCAGTGCGGCCTCCATTGATGATGGTCAAAAGGCGGGACCGCGTCCATCCGTAAACTTCGCCTCCCTGCCATGGTCACTCGGGCGCGTGTGCGAGCCCCAAGATTCGTCAGGTTGGCCACACCAACGACAGCCCCGCGCCGCGCGGCCTGCTCCAGTCGGTCACGCGAACATGCGCAGCGCGGCGAGCGCGGTGAGCGCGCTGGTGATCGTCGCGCTGACCAGGTTGACCGCATTGTTGGACAGGAAGGGCAGCCCGGAGATGTGGACGACGTCGGGGCCGGGCTTTGACGTGATCTTCTGTCGCGACACGTCATATCCCGTGAACTGGACTGTGGCGCCGAGCAGCGAGTCGACCAGGGAGCCGAAGAGGCCCGCCATGAGGCCGAGAGGGATGAGGCGCCACTGCGCCACCGCAGCCGCGCGCTGCGACGAGGGGGAACGGCAGGTGGGGTGGCCGCGCCGGGGCGGGTCGGCGCGCGTCGTGGCAGAAGGGCTGGCGCATGTAGCACGGGTCAGCAACCAACAAAGCACACGCAGACAGCTGGCCAGTCCGACATGATCGCAGGCTTGCAGCGCTGACTCCCCTCTAAACTCGTGGAAACAAACCGCGTCCACGCGACCCCGCAGCCCCGGCTGGCCGCGCCGACCTGAAGGTCAAACACCCAGAGGGTGGGCGACACCACCGCCGCCAAGTAGAACACCGCGCCCGTGAACAGGCCGCCCGCGATGCTCGCGCTCAGCCCCAGCAGCGTGACGCCGCCGTTGGTGCCGCGCCGCACGGGCTTCAGCGTCGTGACGAGCCGCGGCGTGTCGCTCGACAGCACCCCCAGCTCCGACGCCCAGGTGTCGCCGCAGCAGCACGCGTAGTACCCCAGGAAGCCGCCCATCAGCAGCGTCAGCAGGTCGGCGCGCCACGCCTCGATGCCGGGCAGCGCGCCCAGGGGCAGGTCGAGGCAGCCGGCCAGGGCGCCGTAGGCAACGGCGAGGACGGTGGGCAGGCCGCTGTTGCAGAGCACCTGCGGGGGGCGGGCGGGGGCCGGTGGAGGCGCGGCGCAGGTCAGGGGTGCCAGAGCCGGGGAGGTGACCAGCGCGGGGTGGCAAAATGCACGGCCGCCAAGCCGCTGTTTGATGTACACGAGGCGCGTTACGGCTGCTGTCAAGGTGCCAAACGCCGGCCCATTCCGCCAAGGCGACGCCCGAGGAAGCGGCAAAGATACGGCCCGCGGACTGTTCAGAGGACGCGCCGCCCGCACGCCGTGCGCCGCGCTCAGCGTGCCTGCTTCCAGTCGCGCTGCCCGCCGCGCTTGGCGCCCTCCTCGATGTTCTCCTTGAGCTCCTCCTTGAAGTGCGTCAGCTTGCTGCTGGCGAAGAAGAACGCCAGCAGGGTGGAACCCAGCCGCAGGCTGCAGCCGAGCGTCGCGAGGCCGACGGTCGCCGCGGCGACGGCGCCGCTCGGCGAGAGGGAGCCGCGGCGGTGGCCCCAGGCTGGGGGGTGGAGCAAAGGGTGGGGAGCACGATGGACGCGGCGCGGGTGAGTGGCTGACATGGCGAAGGGGCGCAGCAAGAATCTACTTGAGCTCCCCAGCATCCCGAGGTCACTCAGGCCGCAGCCCAGAAAATTATATCCAAAAATCAAGGCTTAAGCGTGGCTGTCTTGGTCCCTAGACCAGAAGATGCAGCCGGCTTCCCCACAAAACACCCAATCCCACACACCTGCGATGCCCAGCGCGGTCAGCGTCGCCGCCGCCCACTGCAGCGCCAGCCCGAACGCGTGCGACGCCACCAGCGCTACGGACAGCGTCCCCACCAACACCGCCGGCCGCACCACCAGCCATGCCTTGAGCGCGCGCGCCAGCAGCGCCTCGCGCAGGCCCTGCTCCTCGCCGCCGGCGGCGCCGTCCAGGGACGTCTCCGCGGCAGCCAGCGCGTCCTGTGCCTTCTTTAGGGCATCATCCACGTTTGACTCCGGCGCCCCCTCTGCTGCTACTGCTGCCGCGTCCGCCGCCGCCGCTTCCGCGGCCCCCGCCGCCGCGCTGTGAGAGGGCGGCGCGTGCTTGGCGCCGTTGCTCCCATTGCTGCTGCCGTTGTTATTGCTGATCCACCGGGCGTTCTGGGTCTTGTAGAAGGAGCTGTAGCTCTGGCCGTTGTTGGGGCCCGCCGCACCTGTGCCTGCGCCGGCCTGTGGCGCCGACGCGTCTACCACCTGCGGCTGCACCGGCGCAGCGGCCTGCGCCTTCGGGCGCAGCGGCTGCGGCTCTGAGCCGTCCGCTTGCGCTCCTGCCGCGGCAGGCCTCACCCGCTCGCTCGCCAGCTGTCGCCGGTGCTGCTGCCGACAATGCCATTCCGGCCGTCCGACCAGCCGCTGCAGCTGGCTGTTTGCGGATGCAAAGCCGGAGGCTGCATGCCGCGAATGCAGCGGCGCGCGCTGCATCCGCTGCATGCCCCTCGGCGCGGCGCTGCCACCGTGCCCTTGCGGGATGCTGCGCGCGCTGTGGCTGGTGGCGGGTATGCACCCCTCAAGCCTGATGTGCTTGAAAAATTGCGTTACGTCCTTTCGATCAAGTCTGGTAGCCGGGGACTGCGAGGGGCATCCATGCTCAGTTGCGAATGCAGCGCGAGGCGAGAGCAACAATAGGCACGAGCGGCGGTGCGACAAGCGGCGATGCTATTCGTTCGAGTCAATGAGTACGTGAAACGACACCGTAGCCTCAGAACGACCCTCACCCGCGTGTCTGTGCTCCTGTGCCCACCTTGTTCGCTGCCTCAAGGCGTCTGGAAGGGCAAGATCTTTTGAAGGGTGTCGCGCATGAGTTCGTCAATCGCTGTTGCAGTCCAGCAGGGTTGACATGGGTCGCGCGTCGGGTGCCCCCCACGCGCCCGCCCAGCCGCCCATCCCTCACCCCGCCACGGAATGCAGCACAGCCGCCCAATGCAACGCTCGCAAACACGAAATCAAGGGCACTAGGCGACTGGCATGCACTTGTCTAGCAATTAGCCGCAGGATGCTGCCTGGCACCGCCACAGCGCACCACACGGAACCGCTGATGCCATCCGTCCGCTTGCGCGCGAATGGCATCACCAGCGGTGCCCTAGCACTGCTCATCGTCATGGGATGAAAAAAAGTGGAAATTTACAAAAAAATACAGCCACTGTGATGCTCGCAAACTCTAGCCTGTAAGCCGCATCTCAGGCAAGCAATGAGGCCCACAGTGCCTGAGACAGAGGGATGGGGCCCAAAGGAGCGAGCGACGAGGCAGCACTCCCCCAGCCAGGGACCGCCGCCGCAATGAGCCCTTTCACAGCCTTCCTCCTCTCCCACCTTTCAATTCAAGCAACGAAACGGATCGAGCGCTTGACTAGCGCCCCGTTATCAGCAATAGAACTGGTTCCCGTTCCTGTCCACGCAGATGTTGCGCTTCCACTTGGTGGAGCCCATCGACACCAGCACCACCATGAGCACCTGGTGCGCCATGAAGCGGGACAATCGTGGCGTTGAGGGGGCAAAGAGCAGCCAGGTCGGGTATGGGAGGTGACAGATGGAGGCAGCACTAGATGGGGGCGCGCAGTGCACCCATGCGGGCCGTGCAAAGACGGCCGCCAAGCAGCATGGGGCGGCCCGAGGGGCCGACGTCGCCGGCGTCTGGCAGTCGGGCGCGTTCGCGGCCGCCCACCAGGTACACGCAGAGCGCGGCCGAGCTGGCGATGGCGGCGCGCCTCACGGCCAGCGCGTCCTTGGGGCCCTTGGCGCCCCTCCTGGCGCAGAGCGGCAGGAAGCAGGCCACCACCCAGGATATGGGGAAGATGATGCCACTGCGGGAGGAGGAGGGGGGGCGCGCGGACGGCGGAGTCGGCCGAGTGCGTGCTTAGGTGGTGGCGGGGGCGGGGGCAGTGGGGCGCGTCAGTTCTGGTCAGCGCTGGTGCTAGCTGTGCGTTGAACGCAGCGGCGCCCAGCGCTCACGTCTGACCAGCCTGCTGGCGATGTGGAGAATGCAGGACGCCTCGCAGGCCGCCAGGCCTCGCCCCTGAGCCCGCGAATCCCTTTCGCCCACGCCCTTGCCCCCCCCCCCCACACACGCTGGCCAGAGCCCTCACATCACGAACAGCACCCAAGCGGTGATGCCCAGGGGACCGATCTTGTCGCCAGCGGCCGGGACCCCGCCCATGGGCAGGCCGACCGTCGAGTGGGGCGGCAGCCCGCCCGGCGGCGGCGGCGCGCCAGCCGGCAGGTAAGTGCCGGGGCCTGGCGGCGGCGCTCCTGCGCAGCGGGAGACATGGGTTGGGTGACCGTGCCGCTGACTTCTGGGTGGCAGATCTGAACGGGCATGGATTTGGCTCCCCAACAGCGTGGCATGCAACGGCGAGCCTGGGTACACCAGAAGAGGGAACGAGCAAAACACCATCGCATTTGGCGACCGCACCTGGGTAGCCGTGGGGCAGCTGCTGACCCACTGGCGCCACGCTGGGGTACCTGATAGGTGGCATCAGCAGGGCGAATGCACGGCTGGTCAGTGGCTGAGTCCAGAAGCGCGGGGAGGGCGGGCAAGGCTTGGCAGCCTTCAGGCGAATCTCAGGAGCCCACGCATGGATGCGGGCCGTGCGCCCTGTGCCCGTGTCACAACTCACCCGGAAGGCGAGACGACCTTGCCATCGGCTGGCGGGTAGGACCCAAGCTGGGGCTGCTGCACGCCACCGTACCCGGCGGGAGGCGCGAACTGGGGCTGCTGCACGCCATCAAACCCGACTCCGGGCGCTTGTGCACCACCGGCGTTCGCCGCCGCGCTCGCATCGGGGTACCTGGGGTCGGGGGCCATCTCTGCTGGAATCTTTCAGAAAGCTGTACAAAACTTTACAGCACTGGAAATGCGTGTCTTGGCGGGTCGAGATGGAGTGCGATGAGACAGAGCCCGGCAGCAACTGTCCTGCAGACTAGCGCGGGGAACCCGGGCTCTGCTAACACAATAGAACGGGTCGATGGCAACCAGTGATCAGCGTCTGACACGCGACAACGCCTCGGGTCACCCGACCGCCCGGCGCGAGTTTCTGTTGATCTGTGGCGCCGCCACCTGGCGCTCTGCATACGGTACTGCAGCCCCCCCCCGATGTGCCCATTGAGGCCTGCGGCACCTCCAGGTATGGCAGAACCGTCCCCTTTGCCCAAATCATTCTTTCGAGGCAATGGCGCCCATACGATACGCAAAGCAGGGAATAGTAAGCCCTTGCTGAACTCCAGTGCCCAGTGGATGTCATCAGCTTGCTGACTTGCAGGACCATGTGATCAGCATGCAGAAAAAGAATAGCGGCTCATCCGCTAAACCTGAGGTCAGGCTAGCACACAAGCAGTTGAGCCTCCTTATCCCGTTTGCTGTGGCCATGGTTTGTTGCAGCAACAGGCGTGTTGCCCCCTTACCCTACCCAAGGGCCACTTGTTGGCGACCCAGCGAGCCCCTGAAGTGCTGCACCTGACGCACAATTCCAAGGTAGGCATCGCTGGCGCCGGCTCTGTCCAGCACCTTACCTTGCTTGCGCGACCGCAAGTGAGCGTAACGTGAACTCAGCGATGCTGCCACAGAGTGCCGCAGCAGGGCAGCTGCCCCAGGCGCAGCAGGGAGTCAACGCAGCTCATCGGTGCACTCCTTCATGCCGAGGAAGTTCGGGCAGCTCGCGGCCCTTCACACTTGGCCGTGCTGCAAAGAGAATCGGGCACCTCATTTGAAATGGTTCAAGCGTCCAGGGTGTTGCACGCGAGCAACCAACCAAGGGTGCTGCTGAATTGACTCTGGGCTGCCTGGGCTTGATCTGAGAGCCCCCAATGCAAAACATATGCAAAGTATATTCAACTCCAATTGTCTTTACAAATTCATACAGGCTGTGTTACGGCTGGCAACACCAAACAATGCGATGCAATGTACTAATGGAAAAGTGTGGCCCATCAGTACGCCTCCTGCTGCTGACCTCTGTGTCCTCCTCACCCCTCCCCTGCGCAAATTTAGGCGTTCCCCGCATCTCCATGTTCTGCGGTCTGGCAGATAATGTACATTTATTTTGTGGCCATGCAATCTAAACGACTAAACTGCCAGCGCATTATCTTCACACCTTGCACAACCTCACAGGTAGTCAACCATGATCTTGACCGAGATCATCTCGGTCAGCTTCTGCGCAAACTCCCTCACCAGCCCGTCCACTGCGCTGCATTCCGCCGCAATCTGCACAAACACCTGCTGCAGCTGCAGGCCGCCCGCCGCTGCGTGGTACTGCCCCGCCGACCCAGCCGCTGCCGCCATGTCCTCAAGCAGTTTGATGCCGCTGCCAAACGCGATCGTATGCACCTGCAGGTTGCACATGCGCAGCCTCGAGCAGAGCTGCTGCACGGCCTGCGTCGCGCCGCTGGAGCAGTCCTCCCCGTCGCTCATGAAGATCAGCACCGGCGTGTAGCGCGCCGGCGCCGCCTCGAGCAGGCGCTGGCACTCTGCCAGGGCGGGCGCGAAGCAGGTGCCGCCGCCGCTGTACGGCAGGCTCGACGGCGCGGCGTCGATGGGTGTCACCGCCGCCGCGACGTGGGGGCTGGAGCAGAACGTGACAACTGACACGACATCCCCCTGGTTTTGGTCGCTGCGGCGGCGCGCCAGCAGCTGGCCGTACGCCTGCACCACGTCTGCCCACGGGCGCCCGCTCATGCTGCCGGAGCAGTCGAGGCAGAACACAAAGTGGAACGCGCCCGCCGGCGGCGCGGCGGCGTTGAACAGCGGCTCCACGGTGAGCTTGAGGTGGGTCGAGTCGGGGCGCTCGTAGTGGCGGCGGAATGCTGCCAGGGTCTTGTCGAGGCGGCCCTTCTTGACCGGCATCATCATCAGGTCGATCTGTGGGTGGTCGGCATCGGAGGCGACGACGTCGAGGGTCGCCGATAGCATGCACAGGCTGGCAACAGGAATCTGGTCTAATCTGCTGTAAGGTGCGCTACTCATCCAAAGCAAGCTGGACCCCGGGCCTCCCTCCGAAGGGCCGAAACCCAGACGCGCGCCACTTCCCACGCTGTCATGCGCCGCTCGGCCCCTCACCTCGTTCTTGCGCAGCGCGTCCATAACCTCGGCCAGCCCCGCGCCGGGCGTCGGCGGGCCGCCGGGGTAGCGGTCCGCGCCCGCGGCCAGGTCGTGGCACTCTGAGCCGTGGGGGGGCGCGTCTGCGAGCACCACCAGGAAGCGCGCCTTGGAGCACCAGTCCAGGCCCGCGGCCGTGGCGAGCGCGGCGGCCATGTCCTCTGGCTCGTCGCCGCCGCCGGCGGCCTGCAGGCTCTTCACCTGGTGTTGTGGGGATGGATCAGGGGGACGCGGACGGTATGATGCATCGTCTTTCAGGATTGGGTCTGCTGGTCTTGTTGTGTCTGCGTGGCCTTTGTTCTGGGCACTGTGGGCCCGATCCCCTTTGTGTCGCCGCTGGCAGCCCAGGCGGCTGGCATGAGTGGTCGGTTTCCACAAGTTTGATGCGGCTGAGCCGCCGTTCGCGGGGCCCGGCCTGCCGGTGCGGATGCGGGTGCCCACCTTGGCGATGAGGGCGTCGGGGGCGTCGGCAAAGGGAACGATTTCCAGGGGCACGGCATCGTCCACATCACGGTACGCCACCAGCCCCCAGCGCACGCGCACGTCCAGGCCCTTGGTCTGCTGCTTGATTTTTGGGAGCAGCTGCGTGGCGATCGCAAGGACCTGCCGTGAGGGGGCGTTCGGGGACAGGGCGCACGCTGTCCGTTGGTATGGTGACAGACTGAATGCATATGAGGGTGAGCCAGCTCTGGGTGTAGCTGTGGAGCACAACCAAGACAAAGTTGCCAATTCACTCCTTGATGACCACATCATCAGCCGTTCGAAGCCATTTCATAGACTTTGACTAGCCGCTCAGCTGCTGCGCGTGTTGAGACGAAACCCCCGTCCCAACCCACCTGCGCCTTGCAGGCCTCTATCCAGCCGCTCATCGACCCCGTCACGTCGATAGCAAAGCACACGTCCACGCTCATGTCGTCGGGCTGGGTGTGCAGCACCTTGGCCTCCACCTCGTCGCCCAGCGCCCGCACCAGGCCGGTGAACAGCCGCGCCTGACCCTCCAGCTGCACCTGCAGCAAGCCGTCCAGGCTCTCCGCGGCGCCGCGGCGCACGGGCACCAGGCCGGCGCCGGCGCCGCCAGGCGCGGCCGCGGGCGGCACGGGGGCGCCGCCGGCGGACGGCTCGTCCTGGCTGAACAGGGCCTGCAGCGCGTCGGGCAGGTCGCGCGGCAGCGCGGCCGTCGCCCAGCGCTGGTAGGTAGCCGGCACGAAGGTCGCGTCGAAGCCCAGGCCGACTCCCACGACGCGGACGCGCGAGTCCGTGGCGCGCGCAAGCGCGCCGGCCAGCCGCACGCCGGTCGTGCCGAGGCCGTCGGTGAAGACGAGCGCGAGCCGCTCCGCGCCGGGCTTCGGCCGCGCGGCCGCCATGAGCGCGGCCGCGGCGTCGACGGCCGCGGCGTCGAGCGTCGCGGCGCGGCCGGCGGGGCCGCCGGCGCCAGCCGCGAACGCGCGCAGCAGCGCCAGCTGCGTCTCGGGGCCCCAGGGCGTGTCCGGCCCCTTGACCAGCTGCACGCCGCCCGCAAAGGCGATCACGCAGAAGTCTTCTAATCCGCAGTTGACGAGCGCCTCTATCGCCATGACGGCCCCTTCCTGCGCGGCCTGCAGCCGCTGCCCCGCCATCGACGAGGACACGTCGACGCAAATGCACACCTGCGCTACGCGCTTGCCGCCCGTGCAGCGGCTGGCGTAGATCTTCTTGTGGTTCCAGTCACTAGTGACGGCGCGGATGACGCCGGGCAGGTACAACACCGAGCCCTTAGTAGCCCCTCGATACCTCGTGTGTGCGTTGACCGGCAGCACAAAAGTTTCCAGCACGTCCGCCAGCCGCTGCGACTGCTGGCCAACGGCGGCCGCCGCGCCACGCCACGCGTCGGACGCGGCGGCGAGCAGCGCGGGCGCGTGGGGCGCGGCGGCGAGGGCGGCGGCGTAGCAGGGGAGGCCGTCTGACAGGGCCGCGTCGAGCGCCAGCAGCAACTCCTCCCTCTCCTCTGGGGTATCCTCCCAGCCGCCGCCGCCTCCTGCTGTGCCGGCAAGCGCCTGGTAGCGCTCCTCAAAGGGCACAGCCGCGCCGGGCGCGCTCGCGGCAAACATCGCCTGCCCCGGCGCCGCGACGCCCGCCGCGGCGCCGGCGTCGTAGCTGGCCTGCCCGACGCCCTCGAGGGCGCGCCGCAGCAGCTCGGGCG
>NW_014012489.1:0-16522 GCF_000611645.1 Monoraphidium neglectum
GAGCGCACAGAGAGCGACGGGCCAGCAGGGTGGGCGGGGGGAGGGGGGGGGGCTACCGCGATGCTGGCCGTTGCCTGGCCCGAGCCGGGGCGTGCGCCGCTGCACATATCCCAATCCGCGTGGCAGATTGAGGAGCGTTCGGCCCGAGTGGGCAGCCACGGCGCCGTCCGCCCCGCACACTAATGCGCACGCTCGCGGTCGCGCGCTGCTTGTCCGCCTGCTGCAGCAAGGCGGGGCGCGCGGCCACGGACCCGCCGTGCATCCAAGCGGGCACGGGGCCCTCACTTGCTGGGGGGCGCACGCTTGCGTCGGCACGCGCACACGCAGGTGCATGGAACCGCGCGGGCCAACCCTGCGCGCGCGCGCGCGTGCACACACACACACACACACACACACACACACACCTCGTGGGCGTGCTGGACGACAATTGCCCCCAGGGCGAGCACGGTTTCCTGAAACAGCGCCCGGTCGGCCCGCGGGGCGTCGCAGAAGTTCTTGGTCACCTGGTGACGCGCACGAGAGGACGGCTGTGAAGACGAGCGTAAAATTTACGGTCGCGCTGGGCGGCAACAAGGCTGGCGTCAAAGGGAGGCGTAGTGTGTGTGGATGTGAGAGAGACGTATAAACGAGGAGTGAGCGTGTGTGTGTGTGTGTTGTGGGGGGGGGGCTTTTGCGTGTGTGCGCACGCATGTGTGTGTGTGTGTGTGTTTGTGTGTGTGTGTGCGCACGCATGTGTGTGTGTGTGTGTGTGTGTGCGCGTGTGCGCGCGCACGCGCGTGCGTGTGCACGCGCCGTCGCCGCATGCGCAAAGTCGACGTTGCCGCCGCGGCTCACATGCTGCATCACCGCCCCGACGGTGGGGGCGTCCATGGAGGGGCCGCACTCCGCCACAAAGGCAGCCGTCGCGGCCATCGATTTCTGTGCATGGCAGCGGCTCAATATGCTGCGGTTCGGGCGCGCCAGCCCGCGCCCGCCAGGTGCCCCGCCGGCGCCCTGGGAGGGTGGTCAGGGCGCGCGAGGAAGGAGGAATGCGCGAGGTGGGTGGCGGCAGGAAGGTCGTGGCATGCTGATTTGCTTGCTCGCTCACGCTCACATGCCCCTGGGTGTTCCTCATTGTGCGATGCAAGTGGCGGAGACCGCTGTAGTGGGCGTGGCGGACGGGCAGCGCTGCAGCGAGTAAGGTGGATGCACAAGGGCGACTGGCATTGGGGAGGTCCAACGGGTGAGGCGCCCCCACGGATTCCGGTGGCCGCCTAACGAACACATGGGAAGGAAGGGGGCCAGAAGCCGGGGCTCGGCTGTGCAAGCCGCGATCATACCTTGCCGGCCGGGCCGGTCCGACCCTTGGCGCCCGCGTCCCTGCCGCCCCGCCGCGCGCCGCCGCCGCTCCCGCCGCCGCCGCCGCTGCCGCTTTCTTGACGCGCCGCGCGGCCAGGCGGAGGGCCGCCCGGCGCGCCGCAAGGCTCGTATGCGGGTGAGTTTTCGGTGCCGTTGCTGCCGCCGCCCTCGCCCCAGGTGCTCCCGCCGTCCTCACTCCACCCGTCCCCGCCTGCGGTCGCCGCCGCGGCCGCCGCTGCTTCTGCTGCCGCTGCTGCCGGCCGATGCCGGCCAGTCCCCCAAGCGTTGCCGGCTGCGGCTGCGGGCCGTGGCTGCTGCGGGGGCCAAGTTGCCTGCAGAGGCGCTTCTGGTGCCGCCAGCAACCTCTTAGCCCAAGGCAGAGGCGCGGCGGGCACCTCCTGCTGCTGCTGCTGCTGCTGCTGCTGCTGCATCCCCCCTGGTTCGCGCGCCTGCTGCGGCTGGGCCGTCGCCGCGGATGCGCCCCAGGCGGCACCTGCTGCGCAAGGAAAGGGGAAAGGGGATACAAAGCATTTTCGAACCACCCCAGGGCATCGCAGGTGCTATGAGGCAGATGTACATATGCAAGAGGAGGTCTGATCCAATGCAGTTGGCAAACTTACAGGGCCTCTGCGACCGCACCCGGGTGCCGCTGCCAGCGCACCTGCGCCTGCGCCGCCGGCCCCGCCCCACGCCGCCGCGGCCGCGCCGCCGCTGCCCCCCACCCCCTCGTCCTGCTCCCCGCCGCCGCCGCCGCCGCCGCCGCCACCGGCGCTGGGTTGCAAGGCGCGCGCGAGCGCGCGGCGGAGCAGCGCCATCTGGCGCCGTTCGTCGCCCTCCAAAGCCTGCAGCGCGAGGGGTCCTCGTGAGTTTCAAAGACCAGCCGGCTAGGCAACGCGCAGCTGCTTGCCGCCCTGCCCAATTCTGGAAAGATGGAGACGACAGAGACTTCAGCAAAAGCGACAGAGACGCCAGCGGCCGCGCTTTGAGCCCGAGTGGCAGGTCCCTCCGGCCCGGGCCGCGAAACGGGCCGCCCCTGCGCCCGCCCACCTGCCACGCGTCCGCCGCGATTCCGACCACCGTCCAGCCGCGCGCCGCGAGGCCGCCGTTTCGCGCGAGCGTGTCGTCGGTGGGGCGGGGGGCGCCGGGGGGTCCTGTGAATGCTGAGGGGTCCTCCAGCATTATGGCGTACCGCCGACCTGCGACAGGGAACGACGGCCGATTCGTATCACATGACATGGGGCACCGCACCACACCGCATGTGTTCCATGGCGTCGCTCAGCGCAGAGGCGCCGCTCGTGTCTTATAAACGAATAAGCTGGAGGAGCGTTTTTGGGGCCGCGGCGGCTGCATGGCAGGGTGCGATTGGGCCCCTGCGGCGAGGCCGCCTTGTCGCCCTTGTCCCAGCAGGGGCCAGGGGCGGCCCCCCGCCCCGGGGGCACTGCGTGCTGCTCCCCTGCACTCCACAAGCGGACCCTCATTCCTCATGCCTGCCCCTTGAAAATCTGACCTCCTCATGAAACGAGGTGCGATCGCTAGCAAACCACAACAAACAGGTTGACAGGAAGAGCAATGGGTGCAGGACACCAGGGGATCGGAAGCCGAACAGGCGCACCTCCCAGCTCCGCGGCCACGTCAACAGAGTACTCCTCGTCGTCCGCCGCCACCGCGTTGAGCGCCAGCTCCCCGATCTCCGGCAGCGGCCCCAGATCTCCCTCCAGATCTCCGCCCAGATCTCCGCCCAGATCTCCGCCGCAGAGCGCCTCCAGCTGGGCCTGCTCCAGCAGCGCGTGCAGCGCCTCTGCGGCTTCCAGCTGCCGCCGGCTGCGCAGCCGCGACGCGCGGCGCCACGCGTCCCTGGATCGCTGCAGAACTTCTGGGGGCAGCTCGGAAGCTTCCTGGGCGTCGCTGGCCTGGCCGTCGCAGAGCCAGAGGTGGGCCTGGCGGAAAGAACGCGGGAGGTGGAAAGGGTGGTGTCATGAATGAGGCCACGACCAAGGCATGCAGGAAGGGGGGCGTCGCGGGCTGCCTGCCAGACCAGCGGCGGAGAAGGGAGCGGCACGACAGTGCGGCGGCATTCCGGATGTGCATTCACGCACATGCACGCACCTAGCCAACCCAGAGAACCAATCGCCCAGCAAATTGCCCGCCGCCCAGCTTGCGTGCCTCCTCGCCGCAGCACCAAAAAAAACCGCTGACGCGCGTGCAGCAAGCGGCCCGCAGAGCTGTGCGGCTCCTCTCCTCCCCCCTCCCCCCTTGCCCGCCAAATCATCCACGGACCATCCACCAAGCATCCACCAAACATTCACCTGGTAAGCCATCCGCAGCTTTTCGGCAGTGTACTGCCCACCCGCCCCCTCCAGCGGCGGCAGCGAAGCCAGCAGCAACCGCACCTATCGGGGCCACACGCCAGGGCAGGCGGGTCACGCGCTGCATGGTGCGACGCTTCACGCATGACAGCGTCGACGCCACTCCTCGACTACCAAACTGCAGGTTTGAGAACGCGCCAATCAGGGCAGCCGAGCAGCCGCGCCGGTCCCGAACCCCTGCCGCGCCGCCCGTGGCCGCGGACGTGCCGCGCTGCCCACGGCGCCCATGGCCGCGCCCCGCGCCGCAGCTTCCGGGCCGGAAGACGCCCCTGACCCGTTGCAGAACGCTGCGCACCTGCGGCTGCAGCGCGCGCCTGTTGGTGGCCACGGCGAGCCATGCGATCGTGATGACGTCACCGGCGCCCAGCCGGCCCCCGCCCAGGAGACGCGCGCCACGCTGCGGGGGTGTGGCAGGCGGGTGGCAGCTGCTGGGCAGCTGTGATTTTGGCGGAGCTGCCCGAGGCAGTCTGACCCAAGTGAACGGGCGGCGTGGCGTGGCGCTGCGCCGGCGGGCGAAGCGGGGCCGCGCCGGCCGAGGCAGCAAAGTGGCGCGGTGCAAAGGGTGTAAGCAGCGTGGGTGCAAGCCTGCGGGCGTGCGATGCTGTACATGGAGGGCCATCCCAGATCCTCGAACCCTGAACCCTGAACCAAACAAAAACTGAAATCAGAAAGACAACAGATGCCCAGTATCACCCTGGAGACCCCACACATAAAACCCTGAATCCAGAATGCTGAACTCTGCAAGCCCTGCATGAGAGGAAGAGCTGAAGCACTGGAAGCCCTGAACTCTGGAAACCCCAGCCCTGAAACCTCTGAAACCATAACCCCTCAACGCTGACCTGGACAACGAGCTCAACCAGCGACGCGTGGCCATGAGGGGACCGCGCCAGCGCCCACGCCAGCTGAGTCAGCATCTGCAGCTGGCGGCGGGCGGCGGCGGCGGGGAGCGTACCGACCGTGCCGGGGATGGGGGGAGGGAGGAGGAGGCAGGAGCGCAGCCGAGCGTGCAAGCGGGCACGGGCAGGGAGCCATCGGGGGGGGGGGGGCGCGGCTGCCGCGGAAGAGGGTGCCGCGTGTTGGAACGCCCTTGGGAAGCGGAAGCGGTTTGAAGGTGATAGAGAGGAGGCGGCGCCGCGCCTCACCTGGGGGCTGTCGATCAGGGTGGCGGCACTAAGCGCCCGGGTGCAGGTTTTGCAGAGCGGGTCGACAAGACCTGCCTGAGAGGTGGGCATCAACGGTGGGGTAAGGGACAGCGCAGGGGGCGCCGTGACGAAGGGGGGGACGGCGCAGACGAGGCGGGCGTGGTGAGCGGGGGGCCACAGCAGCAGGGCAGGTTGCGGGATGTGCCATGGAGGCTGCTCTTCTCTTGCCGATGCAATACAAAAGACGCCCGTGCAACACCGCAGCCAGACAGCATGATAAAACAACCCCCCCCCCCCAAAACGCAAAACACGACTAGATCCTTCACCACTAAGCACTCAACCCTAAGCAGGCCCTGGCCGCCCTTGCCTGGTGGACCCCCAGCTTTGCACACGCCCACAGCGCGGTCGCCGCTGCGGGG
Organism: Monoraphidium neglectum; assembly: GCF_000611645.1. Lineage (NCBI taxonomy): Eukaryota > Viridiplantae > Chlorophyta > Chlorophyceae > Sphaeropleales > Selenastraceae > Monoraphidium > Monoraphidium neglectum. The sequence continues at coordinate 5,266 of NW_014012489.1, forward strand.
CCATCAAACGTCTCCAGGAGCTGCGGGGCCCCACCCTCGCCGCCGCCGCCGCCGCCGGCGACGCGGGACGCGCACTCTGCGGCCAGGCGTTCAGCGTCCGTCTGCGGAGCACAGGGGGGCGTGGGCCGGCGGATTGCAGGATCTGTGAGCACATCCACCTTGCATGATGCCCATCACACTCACACATGCACGCACGCGCGCATGCACGCATGCATGCACACCACTCTGGCGCGCATCACTGCCCATGCGCGGCCGTGTCCCTGCGCGCAATCACATACCCATGCTCCACCCCAGCGGCTGCTGCCCCTCCGCGCAAGCCCCAGCAAGCCCCCAGCAGCATGGAGCACTCGGTCCCCATCGGGTCTGCACATGGAGAGAACAAAACAAAACAGAACCACGCGCAGCGACGCGCCGCCGAGGCGCACCGGCTCGAGCGACAGCGGCAGGCCCGCCGCCTGCTGCGCCGCGCTGTCGTCGGCGCCGCTCAGCAGCGCCAGGGCTGATAGGTAAGAAGCCACGACGCCGCCATCGGCGCGCTCGAGCTTGTCCGCGGATAGGAAGGCGCTTGCCAGGGCCTTTGGAAGGTGGAGGGCCGGGAGGGTGGCGAAGCGGGGCCGGGGGGCGGGAGCAGAGGCACGATGCATGGGGCGTGAGGACAAGCATGGTTTGGACCCCCAGAGACGGCGGGGCCCACTGCGCCAGCCGCGCCGCGCCCGTGCGGGATCCTAAAAGAGGCGGGTACACCCACGCCAGGCGTGGCACGGCGTTGGGGCCGCGGGGCGGGGGACCGACGGCGCGGCTGCCCGTGTCCTGGGGCGTCTGTCGCTGCGGCGTTTCGAACAGAGGGGCCCCCATGCTCACCAGCCATCGCTCCTGCGGCAGTGGGTCCGCCCAGCCGCCCAGCACGCGCAGCACGCCCGCAGAGCTGAGCACGCGCGCCAAGTAGCGCGCAGGGGCGGACGCGACGTTGCCCGGCCGCGCAAGCAGCGAGAACAGCACGTGCACCTGCATGTTTGCAACAACGAGCGAGGGGCGGGCGGGCGCGGCGTGGGGCAAGGTCGGCTGCGACGGCGGCGGCAAACTTGCGAAGCCTGCGGCGACGCCCGCAGCGCGTGCCAACGGGGGGTTGTCAGCACAGCGCCGCGGGCGCGCATGGCTGCCCGTCACGGGCGGGCGCACGCGCCAGCGCACCTGGTCCGGCGCCAGCTGCTGCTGCACCGCCGCCGCCGCCCACACCGTCTCTGTCGCGTCTCGAGAGGTAACGGCCGGCCCCGCGTCAGGCCCCGACGCCGACAGATCGCACACGCGCGCCGCGCCGGCGCCGACGGCGCGTTGGATGCGCGCATGCGGGAACGCCTCCCCAAACGCGCCCTCGAGATAGCCCTGGCAACGGCGCAAACAGGGGCAGGGCCGCGTGAAGGGGTGCTCCGAGTGGGGGCGGCCGGTTTGAACTCGGGCAACCGACAGCTGCAGAGAAATCTTGGGGTGCGACAGCAGGGAGGGCGGCGAGCCGATACATGCGCGAGCGCAGCACTGCTTCGCTGGACATGGGCAGCAAGGCGGCATGCTCCGCAGGACAGGCATGGCTGCAGGCCTGTGATTGCATGTGTGCGCGCCGCACGCATGCAAGCACATGCACATGCATGTGCCCATGCAAATTCGCCCTTGCATACACGAGCACGCCCTTTGCGGGGCGCGTGCGCGGCCCGCCCCTCAACGCGCCTGCTCCCACAGCCTCGCCAGCGCCGACGCAACGGTGGCCAGCTCCGCGGCGCTCGCGTCCCCGAGCGCGCGCCCAAACGCCCGCAGCGCCGCGTCCAGCGCCCGTGCCGCCGCCGCGCTTGCCACGCCGATCGCGCTGATCGCCCACACTATGTTGGCGGCCGACCGCCCCTGCAGGTCGCCGCTGCAGCCGGGCAGCAGCGCGCAGAGCGCCTCGGCGGCCGCGTGGGCGGCCTTGGCGTCTGCATAGCTCCGCACCTGGCCGGCGCGGCCACGTAAAACAGATAACACATTGTCATGCAACATCGCAACGCGACCTCAGCCAGGGCTCCGATTTCAGAAGTGCACAAAGGTGCGCTGCCCGGGTATATAATAGGCGCCGCCGCCTGGCACGACGCGTCGGCCGGATGGGCGGCGCAGCCACATACGTCCGGAAACAGCCAGAAAGTGATGCAGGCTCTGTGAGACCCGCCCTGGGCAGCGCCCCCGCGGGCCTGCAGCCCCTCACCATCTTTGGCAGGTGGCACAGGGCCGCGCTGATGTGGATGTGGTTCATGCCCGGCCCATACTCGTCGATTAGCGACTTGGTGGGGGACGGCGGGGCGATTTACGGGGTCGCGCGGGGCATGAGGCGTTTCAGGGGCCTGGGTCTAGCCAGCAGGGCGTGTCCATGGGCCCACAGCACGCCAGTGGGTCGCCCCGCCGCCGCCGCTGGCCCGCCGCCCTCGCCCTCGCCTGGTGCGCCGAGCGCACGCGCTCCTCGTGGTCGCCGCGAGCGCTGGGTGGGGCACAGGAAAAGCAACCCCTGCACATGCACTGCCCCCCATGCAGCACCTCGCCGTGTGCATGGGTCGATGGAGTGCCCGGGCAGCCTCCTGGCCTCACCTGGATATCCCGGACACCTTTGGCTAGCTTAATCATCCCCGTCACCCGCCTCGCGTCTCGGTCACCCATCTCGTACCGCTGGGTGGTTGGGTGACACAGGGGCGGGTGTTGTCGGCGGCGCAAATGTGGCGCATGGGGCGGTGGGCGTTCGCTAATTTGGCATGGGTGTTGAGGCTGCTGTGCAGCAGCAGCAGCAGCAGCAGCAGCAGCAGCAGCAGCAGCAGCAGCAGCAGCAGCAGCAGCAGCAGCAGCAGCAGCAGCAGCAGCGGCAGCAGCAGCAGCAGCAACAGCAGCGGCGGCGGCGGCAGCAGTGGCATCTGGCAAGCGGCCTAGCCGGTCAGTGTTGGTGATGAATGGGTATCAGGCACAGTGACGTGTGTTTGAGTGTGTGTGTCGGGGGGGGCGGGGCGGGAGGGAAGAGGGGTGGTCGCAGCTAAGGTGCCCGTCCAAAGGATGAAGGCGCAACACTTGCCTCTCTTTCGTCGACGATCGCTTCAGCCAACCCTTGCCGTGCGCTGGCCGCGCCTCGCAGCATTGCGCTCTGCCGTGCGGCGGTCTGCATGGTACGGGTGCCGCTCGCCGGCGGGGTCCTGGGCGCGGCACCATCTTTGTGATGGGTTTGGGTGAAGTGCACACCGCCGCTGTCCTGGCTGAGCACGCCGCCGCCGGTATCGCCATGGCCGCCCACTGAGCGGCCGCGGCTCCGGCCGCTCATAACGGCCCTGGATCCAGACCTTATGCGAGAAACGCCTTCAGCCGTCGCATCACGCTCTGGTCACCGCAGATCGCGCGATCCTGGCTTCCCGCCTATGACATCAAGAACCTCTTCGGTCGGAAAATTACAGTTCACGTCAGCATTAACATACAATTCTGGGCTTGTGCCTCTCATCTGCGTGGCCCGCGCCCGTCCGCGAGCTGGTGATCAGGTGACGCCGCCAAACGCTGGTGCCAAAGCTGACACTGCAAAGCAGCGGCGCTGCGCGACCACCGCTTGGCTCTGCACGCCTTGATTGCAGTATCGCAAGAGGATGTACAACAAACCCCTCTGCGTAACAAGATAGCAAAACAGGTGCCCACTGACGGGCTCACATCGCATGGTGCCCACGAGTCAGGTACTGTATCCTGCAGCAGCTGCTTGTCGGCACACCCCTGCTGCTTGCCGGCACGCCAAGACAGATATTCAGTCACCAGTTGTTACAGATGTCAAAGAGCAGCACATTCAAGTGGCACATGCTCCAAGCCACAAGAACAAAAGTGCCATCATGGCAGTGCACGCGTTTGCAGTTGTTGGTTCACGCCGGTGTGGGCAGGCGCGAGAGTGACGCATCCCCACATCTCTGGCCAGGGGCTCGGGTTGCGGGCACGTTGCAGCTGGATCCACAAATGCTGCCGTCTGCATGCAGGGAGGAGCGGGATCAAAAGTGACGGTGTACCGGTAGTAAGCAACGATGCAGCCCAGTGGTCCCCGACAGCGGGTGCCGCTTGACTTCAAGCCTGAGGCACATGTTTATTGCACGCCCTTGTCTGGCTCGACCAGCACTCGCATCATGCTTGTGGGCGAAGAGCACAGGGCTAACCGCTTCTGACCATGCGCTTGTGCACTGCACACGTCCAGAGCCTTGTAAACATCCAAGGAAACAATTAAACCGCCCCCCACAACCGTTTGCTTGCCCGAAACCCGGTGCGGCTGCAGGGTATATTATGAAAAGCGCCAATCCTGCTGCGGTGTTGCCACAGGGGGCGGTGTCACGTGGAGGGCGTCTCCGTCTCCTGCGCAAATGCGCAGTGTAGTGCTGCATTGCGCATGCGAGAGGCGAAAAGCACAGGCGCTCCGCCCTCTCAGAGCACCTCACACAACCTGCAGCCGGCACAGCGTTCATTTAAAGCCCAGCTGTGCAATAAGCAACATCGGAGCCAAAAACACTTGCAATTGTCAATTCTCAGTTTGTGCACGTACTCAAAAGTATGGGTAAAGATTAGAGGGAGGCTGCTCCGATTGTGTTGCACTCGCATATCAATACCTGCCGCGCGCAACTGCCTCCGGGTGGGTAGGCAGGTGGGGAGGGGGGCAACTAGCAGCTAGAGGCGGCATGGCGCAGCACGTTGCAACCCAGCAAGCCCTCCAGCAGGTGTTGGTGCCAACGCAGCGCTGGCTGCGCACCGATATGGGTCTCCTCGGCCCCACGCGACTCGAATTCGTGAAACAGCAGACGCCTGCATGCCAGCCGAGGTCCACGAGGCGGGCTGCGATGCAGGCAAGGGCTGCCGGGCGTCCTGGGCCGTCCGAAGCGTTGGACCGGCCGTGCACCGTGGACGCGGTGCCTGGCAGACGCCCGAGGACGGGACCAACCAACGCGCAGGGCAACCCTGCGCGCATGGCGGCTCGGGCTTGATCCAGCACCAGCGCCCGCCAGCCAGGCAGCTGCTTTGGGGTTCAGGGCCAGCTAGGCCGTTAGGGGAGCCTGTACGCCGCAGACAGCAGCCCCTCCGCCTGCAGCGCCACCGCCCCCTTCCCCGTCGCCTGCCTGAACGCGACGCTGGCCGTCAGCCCGCCCGCCGTGAACTTTCCGAGCACGGCGTTCCAGGTGCTGCAGCGCAGGACGAACTTTGCGGCGCCGCCGCCCGCGGCGCCCTTGAGGGAAAACTTGCAAATGGACGCCTTCTTGACCGGCGCCAGCGCGGCAAGGGCGGTCGCGTTGATGCCGAACGAGCCGGTTGCGGCGCCGCTGTTGAGGACGCGCGAGTAGTCGGACGTTATTGCGATGGTTCCGGACGGGAAGGTGACTTTCGGTCGGAACGCCTTGATGATTCCGGGCTTCAGGCTGCCATTGATGGCAAGCTGTGCGGCAGGTGCACGAGGGCAAGAGCAGGGCGCCGGGGCAGGGCAGTCAAAGTGGCAGTGGGGCAGAAAAAGGTCAATGGGTGCGTGGCGAGCAGCCCAAACGAGCGCAGGGGCGCGATAGATAAGATCGTTAAGAAGGCAGGCTGGCAGGGGGCGCCCCTAGCGAGGAAAAGAATGCCGTTGGACGCGTGACGAGTGCCCTGCGCGCCCCCCAGCCGCCACCCCGCTCACGTCCAAGGCCATGCCGTTGACGGCAAAAGTTGTGTTGGTGGCCAGGCGCTTGGTTACGTCGACGTTGCCTTGGAAGCTGGAGACGTCGACTGCGTCCCCGACACGTGGGGGAGAGGCGGGGCGTGCGGGGCGCGAGAAGCAACCGCACTTTGGGTCTGCACACCCGCAAGCTGGCAAAAGGAAAGCCCTTGAATTCTCAAGAGCTTTTTAAACATCTTGTATCTGCTGCCCTGCTGCCTTGCTGAGGTTGTCAAGCAGAAACCCCACATGCACAGCTGCATGCTGTCCAGGCGGGGCACCCGTTGGTCGCCCGCTCAAGGCTCACTTCTGAAAGTCGGGAGGATGGCCGAGGCGCCGCCAATGGAGAAACCCGTTAGCGCGTTGTTGAGCGCCTCGTATCCAGGGTCCTTCCGAGACAGGGCTGAGTCTGAGAAGTTGCAATTAGTCCCTGCGTGTGGAGTGTGATGTGTGCGTGTGTGGCTGTGTGTGCGTGCGCGTGTGCGTGCGCGCGTGCGTGCGCGTGCAGGCGTGTGTGTGCGTGCGTGCGTGTGCACGCGCGTTTGGGCACGCACGCATGTGTCGCAGGCAAGCGCAAGCATGCGACAGGATGCGCGTGGGCACATGCAGGCGCGCGCAACCCGGCCCGTGTGCGCACGCATGCAGCGGCGCAGGGTTCCCCAAACGCCGTGCCCACCGCTGCGCTTACAAACCCCCCATCCCCCTCCTCCCTCGGAACCCCCTCGACCCCACGACTGCGTCAACATATGCAGCGCGAGGTGTGCACCTGCAAGGACCAGCGGCAGCTTCCCGCTGGCTGCGCCCCTCGCGCCATTGTCCGCGCTGTTTGGCTTCACTGTCACAACGATCCTGCTGGTCCTGCCGTTCTTCAGCTGATATGTGGTTGTATACTTGAGCTGTGTGGCCCAGAGACCAATGAAGGTACCTGGGACGATATTTAGATCTGGGCGTGCGCCGAGGGGACAGCAGATGATGTGCATGGCAGTCAGAGGAATGACATGGCGTGGTTGGCGCGGTGGCGCCGCAGGGGGACGCAATTAGAGTGCAGTGCGCCCCCGCCCTGCGGCGGTCCGGGCAGCAGTCGCGTACTGCACCGAACCACTGCAATTTAAGGGGTGACTGCTCGGGGCTGTGTGGAAATGCCTGGCAATGACGGCGCTGGCCAGGTTTCAGTCCGCTCCTGCAAGATGACGACGCACCTACGACGCACGACCCGCTGGCTGGGGCGGCGCTGGAGGGCGCGGGGGCGCGCAAAAGCAGCAGCAGCACGGCAGCCGCCAGCGCCGCCAAGCAGCCCGTCATCGTCTGTGTGTTATGCCCCTGCAAAGGGATGGGCGGTGGATTCAGTTGGGGGTGCATCAAGTGTGGCGGCGGTGCCGCGGAACATCGCGCGTTGCTCGTACTGTAGCGCGCATCGGCCGGGATGAAATCACAGACGCGTCGTGTATTTCTGAGGATACAACATAGAAGGAGGTCTCCTTACTGGCGGACACCGCTTATGAAGGGTTCGGACGGCTCTCACCACGCGAAGTGGAGTAAAAAGTCACAGCTCGATAATTCGGGGGCTCCAGAACCCCGCGAATCAGCCAAGTACCGTCCGGAGACCGAGGCCCGAAGTGTCGAACGTGTGCGCGGCCTGCGGAGAGAACGGTGACAGCGATGTGCGCGCAACAGAAACGGGGTGCCGGCTGCAAATGTCTCTTTGCAACGCGGGAGACGTGGCCGATCCACAGTCGTGTGTTCGATGACACGCAGCCGAGCCCGGCGACCCGACCGTGAACTCGCAACGGACCGCCGCCCTGCGGTGCGCCCGGCACCGTGGCAGCACACCGCGGAGGGCATCTTTCTGTCCGACCAGCGATTGCTTGACGTTTTTTGTTTGGGTTCCCATCACTTGTGGTGAGGAACCTGCCTGCCGCGCCAGCGGCTGGGTGGGGCTAGGTGCAAAGCTGACTGAAGGCATATGCGCCAACAGGGTGCACGCAGACCCTTCGAGGCGTTCCCGCGCGCTCACACACATTGTTAGTCTGACACAAAATAATACCTCAATTGCCTTGGAGCTCTTGTCCGCCGATGTGCCATGAACTGAGCGCTCAGCGATGACAGCTCATTGCCATGCAGAAGCCGTCCACGCACCTGACTTGAGGGCAGGCATCTACCACAAATGTCTGCCCCCTTGCTTAACCAGCTAAACAAGCCGTCTTGCGAGAGGCCAAGCCTATTTTATTATCAGCAGTGTTGCCCGTGGAGCAGTCAGTCTGGGCCAAGGCTCTGAAAAGGGTTGGCATGTGTGTTGCGTGCAATCCAGCAGGGGCGTACTGGAATTCCTTCAAGCGGGCGTGGAAGTACAGCAGGCCTACCGCCCACCACTCTCACACAGCTCATCTCAATCTGCGGCAGTAGCGATCACCTAAAGGCCTGATAGCCCGTTCGTGATGCACAGCGTCTCCACCCACGACTTGAGGCCCGTATGCGGTTGCCCCGCCTGGCCCCACCATCGGTCTGATCCTCAGACACAAAGCTGATACCAGGTATGATGCTGCAGCACAGCCTTCGCTTTCTTCTTCATTACACTATACCAATGGGCCAACAATCAGAGTGGATAGGTACACACTGCACCTTTCACCAGGCAGTCAACATGTCGCTTGCTGTTGCGCCAGGTCTGCAGACCTGGGTGGTTTGCCGCCCCCCTCCCCGAGTTTAAAAGCAGCTGCTTGTGATTCCACAAGTACGATTTGATCAGCCGGTTGCCCACCAAGTAATGGCGAAAGACTGGTACGATTGTTGGAGGATGGACGGGCCCTCAAGCCCAGACGATTGAAGCCCTTGGGCTTGTGAATCTGGGTGCAGCCTGCAGACCCTGCTGGCTTTCTTTCGTGCCCACAGGTCTATTTGACTACCCTCCTGGCCGGCCTTCGGGACGACCAGCCCTGCTGCAGCGTGGTGCCCCACCAAATCGGTACCGGTTGCCAACCACAGTGTGCCAGAGCGGTGATGGCCGACCCCTCTACACGCCCCCCCCCTTGAGGAGTACTTGCCACTGCTTGCAAGCTCAGATGTGCATTTTTATCATGCAATAAGAGGTGACGCTCATATCTGGTACGATCGGAGCGGCGTCCCACCTGTGAGCAGTGCTGCACTCGCCGCACTGCTGGACACTGCGGGCGAGTGTGGCTGCTGAGTGCACACCTGCGCCGCTCATAGCGGCTTCAAAATTTTAGTATGACGAAGATGCACAAGCCATGCTGGTGTAATTCGCATCATTCGTCCATTTCACACCCAAAGACCAGCCAAAAAATGAGAAACGAATCTTTTCCCACTGAAGCGCACATGACATGTTGTACAGATACAAAACCACAAGTAATCTCGAAACAGGTTCTCCCTCACCCACTGTTGTAACCCTGAAAAGGGCTCCGTCACTCACACTTCAACAACTACCATCGCGTCCATTGGCTGCCTTTTGGCTCTGCAGCTCTGCGTCATGGCTATGAGCGGTCGCTTTCAGCGACTCTCTGCACCTGTGCCCAGTGCTCTGCGCTCCTCGGCCGTCCCGCCCTCGCTGGCCAGCCCAGCGCCCAGATTCGTGCGTGCCGCGCTTGGCGCCCGCCCGACGCCGCCCCTGGGCGCCAGCCGACCGCCGCGCAAAGCGCTCACGCCTGCCTCCGCGCCGACCGCGGCGCCGCCTGCCAAGACAGCGGATGCGCCCGCCGCGGCGCCCGCGGCCGAGCCCGCGTCCCAGGCCCCATTTTCTTGGGAGGCCCAATGGTGGCCTGTTCTGGTGGGTGTGACGTGTGTGGGGCACCTGAGGGCGGTGCAGACGTCGCATACAGCAAGTCGCGCCCAGCCCTGCCCTCATCGCATCAGCAGGACAAGCAGCACTGGCAGCACCAGCAGCACTGACATTCTAACAGAATGGACAGCGCCGGCCGCACCAGCAGCACATCGCCACATTGCACCCCTCATCCTCCGGCCCGCTCCCGCCGTCCCGCCTGCAGCCCGTCGCCTACCTTGACCCCCGCAAGCCCCACCCCGTGCGCATGCTGGGCCGCCGCTACGTCGCCTGGTTCGACCGCGCCGGGGAGGGCGGCGGCGCGTGGCGGCTGTTTGATGACGCGTGCCCCCACCGGCTGTCGCCGCTGTCTGAGTCGAGGATCCGGGCAGACGGCCACCTCACGTGAGCTGGGGCAGGCGTGCCTGTCTGTGCATGTGGGTGCGTCGGTTTGCATGTGCGGAGGTTTTTGTGTAGGTGTGGGTGTTTGCATGTTTGGGTGTTTGGGTGTTTGGGTGTTCGGGTGTGCGCGCGTGCTCGCGCGTGTGTGTGTGTGCGTGCGTGTGCGCGCGCGCACTCCAGTAAATAGGCGGCCGTGGGATTCCTGCCCTGAGCTGTTTGACAAAGTATTCCCCGGGCCGCTGCAAGCGCCACTCTGCGCAGCCAAACCCTGTTTGCTCACCTCATCGCTTCCCTCGCTTGCTCAAACCCGTCCAACCCCGCCTATGCAGATGCGCCTACCACGGGTGGTCATTTGGCGGCGACGGCAAGTGCGCGTCCATCCCGCAGCTCGGCGACCCCAAGGCGCGAGACACTGCGTGCCGCAACTCGCGCACGAGCGTCCCCTCTTACCCTACCGCCGTCGAGGATGGGCTGCTATTCGCCTGGCTTGAGGCCGGTCCCGGCGGGGCGGCGGCGGCGGCGGCGGACTTGGATGCCAAGGGGGGCCGGCTGGTGGTGGATGAGGTCGCGGGGGGCGCGGCGAAGACGGTGTGGGCGAGTCATGAGGTGCCGAACGACTACTTGTACTGGGCGGAGCAAGGTGTGTGGGTGCCTGAGTATTGAGGGTGTGTTGATGCATAGTTGTGGGTGCATACGTGCATGTGTGTGTGTGAGAACGTATGGGTGTGCATGTGTGGTGTGGTTGGCGGCTGAGGAGACGAGAAGGAGAGTTGTTCGAGGGTGGGCGGAGCGCGCACATATGCACACATGTGCGCTCATATGTGAGCGCCTCGGTAAGACACCTGCAGTCCGGCGCCGACGCCCGCCGCAAGCGGCAGCCCTGACACCCCGCCACCCCCTTGCATCCCACCCCCTTCACCGCGCTCGGCTCCTTGCCCTGCCCCAAAAACAAAAACTGCAGGCCTGGACCCCTCCCACGCCAACTGGCTGCACCACAATGAGATCGGCTTTGTCATGGACGATGCAGTACCCATGCAGGCGGACCCTATGCCGGCCTCCGCCATCGACCCAGCCAAGGGCTTTGTGTGGCACCATGGGGAGTACCGGCGCCAGGGGCGCGGCGTCGACGCGACGCGCGCGTTCAGGGCGCCCAACTGCCTAATGTGAGAGCTGGGCCGGGGGGGCTGGGGCTCCTGACGTTCACGTGGAAAGCGGCTGCGCCGCCCTTGGCCGGCTATGGTAGTGTTGCGAAGAGGAAGCACGATATAACCAGTGCTGTGCTGCGTCACCCGTCCTTCACACATGACGTGACCACACGTCAGTTGACATGAGTCACACAGCAAAAATGCAGCCGGCCCGCACTTACTGGCCCCACTTGACCCTCCCCG
>NW_014012488.1:0-2012 GCF_000611645.1 Monoraphidium neglectum
AGGGCGCGAGAAATTCCCCCTGTTGCTAAGAGGAAAACATGTTGATGAGCTTCTTGGCAGTGCGACAGTCAACCTCCCCCTCTCACGCAGGCCATCATCCCAGAATTTCGCCGGCATTTCTATAGCTGGGATTCTGGGCCTGTGTGCAACACCCCACATCATACACGCGTACTGTGGATGTGTCACGCTTTGCCCACTCGCACCTTCGATGCTGCTTCTCAGTCCAGCATGCAAAGCTGGGGGAATCAAACGCCAGCAGCTGACAACAGCCAGCCCACCTGCCCCTGGGAGTAGCTTCCCTCCCGCAGCAGCGCCTCGACAGCCGCCAACTGAGGTCAGGAAAAGATCGAAGCGGCGTTGCAGGGGCGCCGGGGCAGTGGGGTTCAGCCCGTGCCAGCCAAACGGGCGCAAAAGCGCAGCCGTGCGAGGCCACCGGCCGTCTCGCGAGCTGCTCAGTGAGCGGCCGGCTGCCCCTTGCGAGGGGTGTAGTTGTGGGAAACCTCCAGGGACACACCCGAGCGCCATTGCTGTGTGCCAGGGGCGCCACCACTGCCCTGCTGCCTGCCATGCAGTTGCTGCATTGGCCCGAAGCGGCAGGGGATCCCAACACAAGCAATCAACAAAACCAAGCAAAGCACGCGCGCAAGAACGCACGCACGCATCAACACCACACACACACACACACACACACACACCCTCTCTCTCTCTCCCAACTCACACTCACACACACGCACGCACGCGCAGGCGCACCCACACACCTGCCCCGCCAGTCCGGCTCCGTGGGCCGCCACGATCGCCGGCTCCACCTCCCTCAGAGTGCGCACGGCGGCGGCGGCCTCGGGCGCGGCCCCCAGCTTCCTCGCCACCAGCGCCGCCGCCAAGCGGCACTCGACCACCCGGAGGTTGTAGCTGCATGGCAGGTGCCGGGGTTCAGAGGGCTGCCTGAATTCAGGGTCACAGCTGCGCGTCAGGCGGCGGTCGCCTTTCCAGGGCACCGCCGTAGAGTGTCGTAACTTCGCCGCTGCGCTATATGGGGCGCGCTGATGCCAAGGAGCCAAGCGGTTGAGAGGGGCATGCATCGCTCGTCGCCATCTGTGTGTGCGGGCAACTGGCGGCCCCAGCACCCCGCGGGCTGCGCCGCGTGCCGCAGCAGCCCCTGCTGTGCCAGCAGCCGCTGGTTCCCTTCCTCTGCAGGACACAGGCCCCCGCACCGCCGGTCTGCTGTCTCCGCCTTGAGTGAGGGGGCCAGGCTGTTGGCGACGACGAAGGCCGCCCCTGGGGGCAGCGCCACTGGCGTCGCCCTCAGCGGGCTCCAGTCAATGAGCATCGCCCTGCCCGGCTGACAGTGGGGCGGAATACGTCAATGGCAGTGTCAAGTGGGCCCTGAGTATATAAATGGCCGTCCAGACGGACGCGCATGACATCACATGACATCACGCTGTGTCAGCAGCAAGGGGCAGCCCTGATGCTGATGCGGCATGACATGAAGTGATATTGCAGCTGGAAGAGGGCAGGTGCGGTGCGGCGCAGCCCGGCCTGGGCCCGACAGGCACCCGCACGCAGCGGCCTTGCGCGTGCTGCGCGCGTGCCCCTCCGTGGCGCGGCCCGCCGCCCCGCCGCAGTGAGCGGCGCCCGCGGGACGCGCACCGCCCACCTGCGCCAGCAAGCTGATGGCCTGGTCCATGCCTCCCCCCATGGTGCCCACCAGCCGCTCACATCTTGGTAGTGATGAAGTAGCAAAGCGCGTGGCGCGGCGGAACAGCCGGGCCACTCATCAATCACTTGAGCGACAAGGACAGGTTTCGCAAGGTGGCGCGTCCAACGGGACGCCTGCTGTGCCAGCGGCTGCGCAAGCGGCGCCGGCGCAGGGAAGCACACCCGGGCCGACGCCCAGCCGGGCCGGTGAAGAGGCGTAGTGGCTCGGCACTGCCAGTAAGCAGCAGGCAGCAGCGCCCAGCTGGCTTGCGCGCCGCCCCCCCCCCCCCCCGGCTGGCCGCGCCGTCTCCCAAGGC
>NW_014012488.1:2427-4927 GCF_000611645.1 Monoraphidium neglectum
GCCGCCGCCAGCAGGGCGAGGGCGCTCGCCACCACCAGCGCGCTCGAGCTGCTCAGCCCCGAGCCTGCGCGCACACAGGCATACGCGCGCGCGGCAGCGGGCCCGGCCGCTACTGGGGTGGGAGAGGACGGTAGCGGCGTGCCGCGCGCGGGCCCCGGCGCCCTCGTCCACCGGAGTGAGCATCAGGCTGCGGCCGCCTCTAAATCCACGTAGCATTGACCCTTGCCCGTGGACTCACTGATGACGGATTGTCCGAATACCCAATTGCAGCAGGCTGAAGCGGGGGGCCTCACGCCTGCTCACCCGCGGGGATCGTGCTGCCAACCATCAGCCGCAGCCCACCGAAGCCCCTTGAGGCGCCGCCGGGCCCCTGCCGCGCCTCCGCGGCGGCCGCCGCCGTGGCCGGGGCGCCGCCTGACAGGTGCTCCCACGCGCCATGCGCCGCAGCCAGCACGTAGCGGTGCCACCCATCGCAAGACTTCACATCCGGCGGCGCCCCGCCCGGCCCGAGCTCAAAGGCGGCCTCTGCGTAAGCCGCCCCATCCACATTGGCTATTGTCAGCCGGCCGCGTGGGCCTGCCGCGTCTGCCGCCCGCTCGTCGACAGGGCAGCGGCCCGCGGCGACGCAGCATGCCTGCTCGATGGCCATGGGAAGCACTGCATAGCCCTCATAGTCAATGTGCTCTCCAATAAGGTTGACGCGACCTGCGCGGCCAGCGTTGATGGGTTGCGTCTGACGTGTTGTTCTGGCACGGCACCTCTTGCGCTTGCGGCGGTCAGGGCAGCTGCAGCGAACCGGACCTGGAGCGATTGCGACATCCTCTGGCACTCTACCGAACCGATCGAGGAATTCATGTACGACGTTTCGCTCCAACATCCCGCGGATGATCAAGGTTCAGATCCGTGGACTCCCGCTTTTCACTTCCACAAAGCTTTTGCTTACAGCAAGGACCCGTTTCAAAGCTGAAGCACAATCTTAGTCATCGCCAGCTGCTGACACTTCTTACACCACCCTGCCTCGGGCGAGCCCCCTGCCAGAGTCGCACCGTACGCGCGCCGCGCCTTACTGTCTATGGCTTGCTCCCATCGTTTGTGATCACATTGTCATCGCCTGTCGCTGTGATCGGCCGGCTGGCTGTGAGGGCCCATCTCGCCTTTTTTCTTGGAGCCGTGACGTCACAGCCGCTGCTCAAAGCCATCCCCGTGCCGGTGCTGCCAGGCGCCCTCACCGCTCCGCCAGATCCACGTGATGCTGACCGAGAAGTACAGGGACGACCACATCCTGGCCAACAGAAAGGCGGGGGTGCTGTGAGAGAGAGGGGAGAGACCACATCCTGGCCAACAAAAAGGCCATGTTGCCCTGCTGGCCAACAATCCCGAGTACGCCGCTGCCAAGAAGCTGGCCAAGAGCGAGGCGCTGCCCGACAAGGGGAAGCGCCCGGACGACCGCGACCCGCAGGTGCCTGCAAAGGCGTGGCCGGAGAGGGCGTCTTGAATGCTTGACAGGCCATGGGTGCTGATCACCCTGCCTCCTGCTACTGTACCGGTTGATGTGCCACCCTCATTGCGGGGCGTAGAAGGGTTGCTGCAAGGCGCTGTTTGTCTTTCCTGAATAGCTGTAGCGCCAGGCGCTTCATGTGCAAATGTCAGCCCCTCCCTTGACCACCTAATCCCAAGGCCAGTATCGTGGATGACACGCTGAGCGCAAAACAGCTGGTGATGCTGATGCTCGTGATGCTGGGCTCCGCTGTCGCGACGGCCGCCCGGGAGATGTTGATGGCCCTGTGGATGGCCATGACCAACACGCGCGGCGACGGCGCCCGCCTGGTGTTCTTAGCTGACCTCCTCGCAACCGTCTGCATCAGCGCCATTGGTGAGGCGCTTGGCCAGGGCTGGGCGGGGAAGTGTCCGTGCAGCCACGTGCCGGGCCCCCCTGCCTCAACCTCTCTGTGTGGCGGACGCGACAGAGACGCGAAAGAAGCCCACACCCCCTCCATCGCTCCCCCATCTCCCCATTGATCCCGGCTCCGGCTTGTGTTCTGCTACCAACACCATAAGCGCCCCCGGTCAAATACGCATACAGGCTCACACACATACAGGCTCACACATACAGGCTCACACATACATGCAGGCGCACGTGCGCGCTCCATCCCCCCCCTCACACATACACACACACACACACACACACACACACACACACACACACACACACACACACACACACACACACACATGCACACCTGTGCCCATCCCTGCCCACCAGGCCCCTGCACATGCTACCTGCTGTCGGCCGTCTTGCGCGGTGGCAAGCGGCAGTTCGGGGGCAAGATCGCGTATTTCGGGTCCATTCCATTTGCCACCACCTGCCGCCGCTGTGTTGCCACGCCACGCTTGGCCGCCACCTGCTGCGGCGGTTCACGATCGACGCTGAGTCGTCCCGCAAACCCGCGGACACCATGGTCTGGCGGCACACGCTGCTGTGGGCCAGCAGCGACCCCAC
>NW_014012488.1:9927-13500 GCF_000611645.1 Monoraphidium neglectum
ACGCGCTCCAGGGCCCTCACCGCAGCAGCTGCTACTGATGGTGGGATGGTCGGCAGACCCGACAGGGGGCTGCCCTGGATGCGGCGCACTGCCAGGTAGCGCACGCCAGCCAGCGGATACCAGCCGACCCCCAGCAGCTGCGGCACCACCTCGCCCTGCTCCTGGTGCAGCACAGAGTAGCTGCGCGCCTCACGGTCAAACGCCTCCAGCCCAGCGCTGTCAGGCCCCAGCAGCTTTATGACGGCAGGGATGCCGTTGTACACCCCAGCCATGACGTCGCCAGCGCTGCCGCTGCAAATCTTGTGCAGGAGGTGGGGACCGGTGTTGCAGGTACGCTGCTGGGGCTGCCGTTGCCAGCTGCTGAGGCTGCTGCTGCCGCCACGACTGCGCTTGGCCTTCGCCGTTTGGGAACTGGTCAAGGGTTTGGCAAAGGGTATACTTGTTACCATGTAGGGAGTTCATGCGAACTATGGGGGCGTAATCGCATGAGCAGGTGTTGTGCGGGCCACTAGCCACCACAAACAACAGTCGAATATCCCAGACACCTGGTGCGGCCCAGAAACACTTTAGTGCCTGGGCAAGCTGAGGCCACATGCAGCAGCATGGCATGCCCACACACATCAAGCACTTACACACCTGCATGGCACGTAATCCGAGTCCGTGCACTCCGGCTTCTCATCCATGCCCTCCTCGTCAGCGCCGTTGCTGTCGTCACTGGGGCCGGTGTGCTGCCGCTGCGGGACGTACACAGACACTGCATTCGGGTCCACGTTCAGAGCCTGCTGCTGCAGCCATGCGAGCGCAGCCATCACGCTGGGGCGGGTGTCGATCGACTTGTAGGCTGCGCTGACGTACAAGTTGTTCCGGTGGGTGCTGTCTGCTGGGCAGCACACCAGCCAGGTCGCAAACCAGCAGCTGATGAACCCGTAGCACATCCTCCACAGCTGCATGTAGCGGAACACCTGGGACAAGACGGCCCGCGCTGTCACGTGCAGGGGGTGGTGGCTGTCCTGCCAGGCCACCACCAGGTCTGGGGGAGCTGTTGTGCCGCCATGCAGGAGCAGCACGCCTGGTCGCTTCACCTCGCCGACACAGATGCAGCGCTCCCGGTCCTGTCCCTCTTCGCCTGGCACCGTTAAAACAAAATCCATCTTGTCGCGCACCGCACCAGACCCTGAGCCTGCATGCTGCACGCTGATGTCTGCAGAGGACGGCCTGCTCTGCCGGCGGGCACGCGTGGCACCCGCCTGCACCGCCTGTGCTGCGGCAGCCTGCGCTGCCTGTGCTGCGGCGGCCGGCGCCGTCTGTGCTGCCACGGCTGGCCCCGCCTGCGCTGCAGCGGAGGTGCGGCCTTGAGGCTGCTGCGCGAGCAGGAAAACAGAAGCATGGGTGAATGTGTGGTGGATCAGGATGCCCTGACCTCATGGATGCTGACAAGCCCTGGTTTGCGAGCAGTAAGCCATGCAGCGTGATGAGGCTGGCGATGCAGCCTGCATGTCTTCGATCCACAGCAGCAGGCCTGCACATCAAGGTGTGCACCTGGTGGGTTCCCACTGGGAGCTCTGTTGCCGCAGCGCTGGTGGGGAAGAACTGCACAGCCTGTTGTATGATGCAGCTTTGTGCCTGCTGTTGCCAGCATGCCTGCTGGCTGCCTTGAACCTCCTGCGCCACCAGCTGCAACGGCAACAACACACAGTATGAGAGCGCAGAAGCTGCTTCCGCCTCGGAGTGCACCTGCAAGATCTTGCTCGAAGGGATGGGCAACCTGCAAAGACCCACATGGCAGCATGGGATGGCGGTGGGCCTCAACTAAACGGCGACCTCAATACCTTGAGAGCACACTGGTGTGCAGGCCTGCTCATTTGGGAACTACGTCATCAGCCCGCAATTCTTAATATGGTTGCGTTGAGCAGCTGACGCTTGATCGCCAAGCGTCAGCTGCTGAAAGCGAGGGGTAGTTGCTGTGAGGGATAGGTGGCCCAAGCACACGAACGAAAGCTCACCGGCGGCAGATCCGGTCGGCAGTGTCCTGGTAGGCAACCAGGGTGGAGCGCAGCGGGGGCGATTCTTGGTTGGTGGCATCAGTGTAATTCCAGGTCAACACTGCTGCCGGAGCTGGGTCACGCTGCTTAAAGCTGCTTGATGTGTTGCCAATGGTCCTTCGTGTAGAGGCTTGTGGCAGAGGTGCAGCAAACGCTTCATACAGCGTCCGCATGCCGCCTGTGTAGAGCGGGCGGGGCATCAGCAACATGCAAGCTTGTTAGCAGGGGCACTGATGGGCCAGACACACTTGGCTGTGTCACAGGCTCGGATGTTTCCATTCATAAGCCAAGCTTGTGTTGGACACGTGCGACAGCGCTTGAGGTGGTGCATGCTGTTGAACATTTCGAGGTGGAAGGAGGGGCCAGGGCAGCAGCATCACGTGAGTAGTATTGTCATTGGCTGCCTGATCAAGAAGTTCAGGCGAGTTGGGCACAAGCAGCAAAGCATGCAACATGGTTCCAAAACCACTGCAGCAATGCCTACAGCAGCACACTGGCCGAGCTGCAGAGACGTGGCTGCTCCCCAACCCCGCTATCATCTGGGAGCCAATGCAGAGATACTCTCCCACCCCTAGCAGCGGCCACATGCTGAGCACAAGCCCCACACAGCGGCATTTGTTGCGAGAGGTGAGGCAATGCATGCCTGATTTGCCCCATGCAGCTAGTGCTGCAGAACTCTGTGCTGCTCAAACGGTTCATCAAAGCATGTGGGTTTTTGCAGATGGGTCATGCACAAATGCACAACTGAGGCACAGCATGTCATATGTTGGTGTCAGTGCCCTGCATATGCCGTCTGTGCAACCCAGCCGCATGGTCGGCAACCGGGACTGCTGCTAAGTTGGTTCATGGCTGCACCACAAGCGACCACCCGATGATGCAGGTTGGCAGAATCGCCACATACCCCGCATGACTCACCTGCTGCTGCTACTCCTGCTGCTGATGTGGGACAATGAAGAAAGCCCAGGCGGGAGCCATGGAAGGTAGAGTGAAGGTCGCAAAGGGGGTCAAGCAGGTTTGCAAGCACTACACGAGGCAAGCCGCACAACTGTGGGGCTGCAGAGCTGCCTGCTGCATTGGAACCACTCAAACATGCCTGTTCTACAGTGCTCCACAAGCCTGCTGTGAGAACGCCCCGGTGAAGCGTCACGCCCCTGCTTGTTGCAAAAGAATATCAGCACGCCAGTTTGCTATCTGACTGGATGCATGCAATTCACTGCAATCAAAGGGGCAAAGTGGTAGCTGGCACGCTGTACACGGCGATGCATGCAGTTGCAATTGACAACTGGGACTGCTGATGCAAGAATTCACTGCTGCTCGACAAGCAATGGCTGGGGACACAGGCTGCGCAGGCTTGCCACCAGCAACATCGCAAACCCCTGGCAGCACCTCACGTGCTGCTGTGGATTATTTGCAGAGGCCCAGGCAAAAATGTGATGGAAACATGCGAATGGAAGGGGTATGTCAGTTGTGAGGAAAGTCAGCAGGCGGAAAGAAATGAGACGGAACGGGCGGGTATCCAGAGCAGCAGGTG
>NW_014012488.1:13716-17146 GCF_000611645.1 Monoraphidium neglectum
CAGCACCGGCATTTGGGTGGTAAAAACAAAGCGCACTCATACGCTGCACTCACAGTGGCAGCCTGGAAAGCAGGCTCCATGCATGGCAGAGCCAGCAAACTATATGATGGATTGCAAACTGTACGCCTCACCTGCAGGGCACGGACAGCAGTGACGGGATTGAGGATACCATGCGAGCATGAGGAGAGGAGCCAGCAGGTCGTAGTGCGTACCATGCGGGGAGGAGAGCAGCATGGGGAAGAGATGAACAGCAGCGGCGGCTGTCGAGCACGTGTGAACATGTTGCACTCTCTTGGCACCACAGCGGCACCACTGGAACCACCTGCAACTGCCACTTAGCACCCTCAAGGGCTTCACAGCGCGGGCTTCCGTGTGCATGCATGCGTATTCCAAGCGCCGATAATTCCTGTGCAGGTCAGAAGCAGCAACCAGCAACACACTGCGCCCAGGCGCCAGCATCCCCCGGGAGACCCACAAGACTGAGACAAAACCTCCATGTCGCTGCCGAGCGCATGCTCAATATGGTCCGGCCCCACCACAGCGGCAACCACCTCCAACTGCCTCAAAGCACCACCATGGCAACTCATTGCATAAACACACTCCCCGATTGCCGCACCGGGTCGCCAGAACACAAAACCCCCGCCCACCACGACAGACAGCCGCCATGATGGCTGCCCTCCTGTCCTCCTCCGGCACGTTCAACAGACCAGCAGCCACGTCGTCGTGCAACTGGTTGATTTCCAGTGCCGCGATGCCACGAAACTCTGGAACCTGGTCAGCAAAGAGCTGAGGCAGCGCCTGCACCAGCTGTTGCCTTGCAGACGTCGAGGCCATGGGGACTGGGCCGAGCCTGCGCACGCTACCGTGAGCAACCTGTGGCGGGCAGCACACACATGCATGAACGTTTGACCTGGCATCGTAACCAGCATGGCAGTGGAGCCAGCATCAGGCTGAGGACAGTCCTGCATCTCTCAGCAGGCACTGTGTCTCAGCTGGCAGTCGTGCACTGGTTGTGCGTCAGCTGTGCGAAGCAAGGCCCCCCAGCCTGCACGCACCTAACACAAGCTAGGCACCCCTCAGCCTCCTCCAGAGAAGGCTGCAGCGCAGGACACGGATGCCAGGATTCTTGTCGAAAGCTCGAAGGAGGCCCAGCCCTATTCGTGTGCCCGTTGTCTGCTCCCAGCCCGTCATCAGCGTAATGGCGACACCGCCAGGACCCAAGCAGTGCACAGCCCAGCGAAGTCTGCGCTCACCCTAATTGTTGCCACTGGGGGCGATGCCTGCCCGCGCAGACCCAGCCTGCGTGATCTTGGTAGCACCTACAGCCCCAAGCGCGGAGGAAGTTGCTAAGAGGTCGGTCACACGGTGATGCGATTGTGGCCGATCACGATTGCCGCCCCAACCTCGCGATGCGATTCGTGGCGATTTTAGCGAGCGGCCCTTTGCCGTACTGTAATCAGCGTGCAGCCCGCAGCAGCAATCTCCGCCACAAAGCATGAAATACACAGGAAATCGACGATTTGCAAGACACGATCGGGCATTCCCTGCCACTGCATCAGCCAACCTGCTCCATTCAGGAATTGCTGCTCCCCCAGCCCAATAGAGCAGATTCGCGGGGCAACCAAGCGTTACTGCGCCTCCCGCTCGTTAAGTGGGCTCGCTGCTCCAGCGGCGCGCCGACAGGCGGGGTGGTGGGGTGGGTGGGGAGTTGGTGCACATGACAGCCGCAGGATCCGAGTTGGGCCGCGCACGCATGCACCTGGCTGAACAGTGCGCAGAGGTGCGGTTTGCGGGTTGGGCACGCCTGGTGCTACTTGCTTGGCAGCGTTGGTCTGTGGGCTGGTCATGGCCCCCTGCGTGTGCAACCCTAGCACTGTGCGTGCAAACACTACACGGAGCATGTGCTTGCCCACTGCTGCATGCGAATGTCTGGATTTGTGTGTGTCCTGTTGAGGCGCTGCACTGTTGCGTGCTGCTGTTGCCCAGCCATGTACGGGCGCCGCAAGCAGAGTTGACTGCGTCAGAATGCTGCTTTCGTCGCTCGTGGTGCTGCTCGCCGCGTGAGGGCTTTGCCCATAGGTGTTTGTGGTCGTCGCAACCGTAATCGGGGATGCAGTCGCGGTTACGCTGTCGCTTTCGTGAGCATCGTCGATGCTGCTGATCTGCAAGGTCTGCAGCTGTCCGTGATGTGGACGGGAAGGCGCCGATGGCCACTCGCACAGGTCCTCCTCACTGCTTGGGTGCCTCGCTGCGCTGCTTCAATTTTCCCGTTTGGGGTACCCTCTCTTGATCGCTCACAAGGTTTCGAGTTGTGCCTTCGCTGATGACGTGCACACCTCGCTTCCGCACGGCTTGCTTGGTGACAGGATCCGGCATAAGGGCGACACGCACGCGACAGAACGCGCAGCAATCCAGGGGCGCGTTTGCGGGCTGCTGATACATGCTCGCACCCGGGATCACTAGGCCACCAATCGAGTTTCATGTGATGACCAGAACATAAACATTGTCTTTTGAGACTTTACGTGGGTTTGGTGCGGAGTCACCCGGGGAAGACAGGTACAGGGCTGCGCTCCGCTGTGCGCTCCCACTGGTCTGTTTGTTCAGTTGTGTGTCATTCCCAGGTCGCACATGTGATCTCTCGCTGCTTGCATGTTGAGAGGAACTTTGAAGTCTTGAAGGGCCTGTGATGCATGGACCACCCTGTGTCACCCCCTGTCACTTGCCGGTCGCAGCCCCCACCGCATGCGCGTGCGCAAAACGCGCCGTATGTGGGGGGCGACCGCTGCCGAGCGTGCGGCGTGCGGCGTGCTGCCGTAATGCTGTCAACGCACGGCGCCTGCAGCACAAGGGCCCCGCGCGCGCGCTGCGGCCGAGAGATTTCCGCGGAATCGTGGCAAGATTTTGGCCAGCGTGGGTCACACGGCGAGCGTATGTATATGGCGCGGGCGGCGTCCGCATGCCGGCGTCATGCGGGATTTTCTGATGTTTTAACAGGCCTTGGGGGGCCGTATCGGCGCTGCGTCGCTGAGAACTAAGTGCGCGCAACGCCGAAACTACTAGAACTGTAACCACGTTCATTTGCCCGGTGGCTGCTCCCAAACTATTCTCTACTATTGTATTGAAGAAATTGACCGCTCTAAGATCTTGATGGCCCCGATAACCGCACCCGGACGTAGCAAGTCAGCAGCGGCTTGGACCATCGCTAAGCTCCCAGCGCCCTCAGTTCCCGCAACCCAAGCAGCCGCGCGCCCGCCGCAGGCCGGATCGCGAAAAGGCAGACCCCCAGCGGCTCCCCCGGAGCCAGGCGCCCCGGGCCCCTGTAGAAGCTTCCCTCCAGCTTCTCCAGCAGGTGCTCGGCCTCCTCTTCTCGCACCAACGCCACCACGCAGCCGCCCCAGCCCGCGCCTGGGCGGGGCAAAGAGATTTTGTG
>NW_014012487.1:0-2012 GCF_000611645.1 Monoraphidium neglectum
CCGGCGCCCGCGCGGGTCCCGGCTGCGCGGCTGCCAGGCGCTCGCTCAGCCTCGCCGCCTCTGCCTCGAGCGCGAGGACCCTGGCAGTCGCGGCGTCGCGCTCCTGAAGGAACCGCGCGTTCTCGCCCGTCAGCCGCTGCAGCAGCGCCCCGATCTCCTTCATCTGCCGGGGGCTGAGCGCCGGCGGCGCGCCCGCGCCCGCGCCGTTGCTGCCGCCGCCGCCGTCCCCTGCGCCGCTCGGGCCGCGGCTCCGCCGGCCGTCGGCGCGCGGCGCAGCCGCCACGGTAACGCCGGCGTCGCCGCCGGCGGCAAAGGTGCCGAAGCCTCCGGCGGAGCCGGCGCCGCTGCCGCTGCCGCCGGCGAGGGAGGCGGGGCCGCCGTCGTCGCTGGGGGAGCGCGGCATCATCAGCCGCGAGGTGGTCTGCGCGAGGCTGGCGTTCTGGGCCGCCATGCTGTCGCGCTCGGCCGCAAGTGACGTCACCTGCGGTCATCAATGGTGCCCACGATGCACAGGCAAGCATGTCGTGGAATCCAATGCGATTGGTGGGCAGCTGTGAAACGAGTGAGCTGCTGCAGTGACTGAACACGAGCCATCGTACCAACAAAGACCCGAGCCAGCCGAACCCGCTGTTCTGATACTCCCCCAAACCTCACCTGCTGCGCAAGCCGTTCCTTCTCCGCCGCCGTCGCCCGCAGCTGCGCCGCAGCCCTCGCGGCCTCCCCCCGCGCCGCCTCCGCGTCGCCACGCGCGCGGTCGCGCTCCGCGGCCGCTGCCGCCCGCTCCGCCGCCGCGGCCTCCAGCTGCCCGGCGGCCCGGCGCGCCTCGGACTCAAGCGGCTCCAGCCGCGCTGTCAGCTGGTCGCGCTGCTTCATGATCGCCGCGTTCTCCTTCGTCAGCCGCTGCAGCAGCGCCGCCACCTCCCGCAGCTGCGCGGACCCCAGCGCCCGCGCGCCGCCGCCAGCGGCGCCTCCCGACGAGTTCGACCCCCGCGCCGGGCTGCCGCCGCCGCCGCTGCCGGCGCCGCCGGGGCCGCTGCCGCCGCCCATTAGCTGGTGCGTCGTCTGGGCGAGGCTCGCGTTGTGCGCCGCGAGCGCGTCCCGCTCCTCCCGCGCCTCCGCCAGCGCCGCCGCCAGCCGCTCGCTGCGCGCCGCCTGCTCGCCAACCTCCTGCCGCGCCGCAGCAAGGGCCGCCTCCGCCGCCTCGCGCTCGCGGCGGGCGGCAGCCATTTGCCCCGAGAGGCGCTCCGCTTCGGCGGCGAGCTCGGCCTCGCGTGCGGCCCAGGAGGTTGCCTGGGTCTCGAGGGCGGCGCGCTGCGCCTCGGACGCGTCCCTGCAATGGTTTCCATGCAATGGGCGGTGCATTTGGGCGAGACATCAGCACAGCATCAGCTGCGCGCGCTCGAGCGTGTCGCATCATGGCCCTGGCACTCACCCTTGGGTCAACATCTGTCCTCATAAGAGCTGCTGGAACATAGTGGCGGCCTCACAACCACCCAGGCCAAAAGTGGTGATGACATCCAACCACGTACACAACAGCCCGTGGTCCCTCCCGCCCCACCTGGCCTTGATGAGGACAGCGTTCTCCTTCGTCAGCCGCTGCATCAGAGACGCGATCTCCCGCAGCTGCGCCGGCGACGCCGCCGCCGGCGCGCCGCCGCCTTGCGCCTGCGCCTGCGTCGGCTGGAAGTCGCCGCCGTCCGGCTGCCCCCGCTCCTGCGCGTGCTCGGCCGCGACGGCCTTGCGGGCCACTGCAGATGAGAAGGCCTTGGCAAGGCTCGCGTTCTGCGTCGCCAGGCTGTCGCGCTCGGCGGCCACTGATGCGACCTGTTGAAACAACCCCCGAGAGGGTGGGCGCAACGCTCTCAATCCGACATGCTGTATGCCACGTGTTCAATTATGTGACGGGTTGCGTGACAAAGCTGCATGCCGAGTGGTGTCGGAAACAGGTGGGGCTCATATCAGAGCTCGACTTGTCACAGACCCGCCGGCCGGCCAGCACGCAGCCTCCGCGC